>NC_134516.1:18239821-18539821 GCF_027942865.1 Odontesthes bonariensis | reverse complement strand
TGCTAACTGAGGCCCGTAGAGTCTGAGATGTAGCTCTTGGGTTTCTGACCTTGGGGTGACCTTTAACCTTTAACATGCTAACTGAGGCCCGCAGAGTCTGAGATGTAGCTCTTGGGTTTCTGACCTTGGGGTGACCTTTAACCTTTAACATGCTAACTGAGGCCTGCAGAGTCTGAGATGTAGCTCTTGGGTTTCTGACCTTGGGGTGACCTTTAACCTTTAACATGCTAACTGAGGCCCGCAGAGTCTGAGATGTAGCTCTTGGGTTTCTGACCTTGGGGTGACCTTTAACCTTTAACATGCTAACTGAGGCCTGTAGAGTCTGAGATGTAGCTCTTGGGTTTCTGACCTTGGGGTGACCTTTAACCTTTAACATGCTGACTGAGGCCTGCAGAGTCTGAGATGTAGCTCTTGGGTTTCTGACCTTGGGGTGACCTTTAACCTTTAACATGCTAACTGAGGCCTGCAGAGTCTGAGATGTAGCTCTTGGGTTTCTGACCTTGGGGTGACCTTTAACCTTTAACATGCTAACTGAGGCCCGTAGAGTCTGAGATGTAGCTCTTGGGTTTCTGACCTTAGGGTGACCTTTAACCTTTAACATGCTAACTGAGGCCTGCAGAGTCTGAGATGTAGCTCTTGGGTTTCTGACCTTGGGGTGACCTTTAACTTTTAACATGCTAACTGAGGCCCGCAGAGTCTGAGATGTAGCTCTTGGGTTTCTGATCTTGGGGTGACCTTTAACCTTTAACATGCTAACTGAGGCCTGTAGAGTCTGAGATGTAGCTCTTGGGTTTCTGACCTTGGGGTGACCTTTAACCTTTAACATGCTAACTGAGGCCTGCAGAGTCTGAGATGTAGCTCTTGGGTTTCTGACCTTGGGGTGACCTTTAACCTTTAACATACTGACTGAGGCCTGCAGAGTCTGAGATGTAGCTCTTGGGTTTCTGACCTTGGGGTGACCTTTAACCTTTAACATGCTAACTGAGGCCTGCAGAGTCTGAGATGTAGCTCTTGGGTTTCTGACCTTGGGGTGACCTTTAACCTTTAACATGCTGACTGAGGCCTGCAGAGTCTGAGATGTAGCTCTTGGGTCTCTGACCTTGGGGTGACCTTGCTGGGACGTCCACTCCTGGGAAGATTGACAGCTGTCCTGAATGTTTTCCACTTGTGAATAATCTTTCTCTCTGTAGAACGATGGACTCCAGATGGTTTGGAATTTGGAATTTGGAATCTTATGGAAGCTGTAAGGATGGACTCAGTTTTCATTAAAATAAATAATGACACAGTGTAATATTTCATGTTGTTGCTCATTTGAGGTTTTTTTTACATCATTTTAAGACCCGGTAAGGACCAGATGATTTTTTTTATCATCTCCTGATATGTAAAACCTAAGAAATGAAAGAAACAGTTCCAGTTATTAAGGCCTGATTAAGGAAAATTTACCAAACTTTACTTTGATTAAAGGATAACTGCGGTATTTTCAACATTAAGCCTCTTTTATGAGTCGTCTCTAATGTTTTAGAACCCCCCTCACCACTTTTTTGATGTTTACTGCTGTCTCCGGTATTTGCCTAATTTTGATTCTTCTCAACCTGCTTCAGAATGGCAAGTCATGTGCATGTCCTAAAAGGTCCGTAAAAGCACCATAAACGTCCGTTTTCAAAATCATCAACTCACCGGAGTGGTTACTGGTGTGCACTGGTAATCCATATCAAATTTTGTTGCGAAAAGTTGCTTCTGTCGTGTTTTATTTGGCAGCTCGTTCATGCTCGCACTATTTTCTCAGCGGTGGCGGAGTAATATCAACGAACATCCAGTACAAAATGTCAAATAAAACACGACAGAAGCAACTTTTCGCCACGAAATTTGATATGGATTACCAGTGCACACCAGTAACCACTCCGGGGAGTTGATGATTTTAAAAACGGACGTTTTATGGACCTTTTTGGACATGCACATGACTTGCCATTCTGAAGCAGGTTGAGAAGAATCAAAATTAGGCAAATACCAGAGACAGCAGTAAACATCAAAAAAGTGGTGAGGGGGGGGTTCTAAAACATTAGAGACGACTCATAAAAGAGGCTTAATGTTGAAAATACCACAGTTATCCTTTAATGTTTGTTATAAAATACATGCTTGCAGGCATGAGTAGATTAAACCACATTTTTCTTCCATCCTAGAGGGTCCTGACAGACAGAGAACAGTCTTACCGTTGCCTACAGAGTGGGATGCTCTGTGAATATTGATTCTGAGGCAGCAGATGTCCTTTAAACACATTTATCCCACTAACAAAGTCTGGAGGGATTCAAACGCCATATGCCCCGGTCATGCATGGTTACCACAGTGCATGTGCTCCAAGTCTGAAGGCTGCTCTTATGGCCATATTTGGAGAACTGGGTTTTTGACTGGATGAGGTAACCAAGGCAACACCCAGCATCCCCCTGGGACCCCCACTAACAGGCTTCCAGCTGTTTCCTGCACGTAATGGTCGTAAAAGCTTTGTGCTGCTGTTCTCTGCCCGACGCTGGGCTGTGATCAATTTTTAATTTCAACACAAACACAAACTCAGACGATGATTTGAAAACAAAAGTCCATTATTCGTCCTGCTCCAACACCTCGAGCACGTTACCCTGGCAACCAGCCAGTCCTCACGCATCACCATGCAACCACATCTGCTTTATCGAACACAGACGGATGAAAAAGCGAACAGTAGCAGCATGAATCCCGGTGGAGGCAGCCGGGCGTCTCACTAACAAACAAACACAATGTGAGGAAAACGCGAGCAGGAGTCATCCTTCTCTGTGTCTCACAGCATATTTACGTAACAACATAATCGGAGTGTTTACTCGTGGCCTCCGAGTGAAGCCAATTAGGGAGCTGCTGCTCCGCTTCCCGAGTAAAAAAAAAAATCTCCAATTAACTGGTGGAATGACACGATGAAGACGGCGGGCGAGCGGATCTGTGCGACGACTTCACATTTACATGGTTTCCACTACTGGAAAAAAGCGAATGCTCAGCTGACTCAACACAGCATGAATCAGGGCAGATCTTTTGATGGATTTAAATCATAACTGAGGTGTTACAGTGATGGGGAAAAGTAAGTGGAGTTTTAAATGTGCTGCCATATGAATGAAAGTGCCATAACATTTGTTGTGCAAACACACTTTTAACATCAGCATCTTTCTGTAGTTTTTATGTAGAAGCCTCGCTCCACTGTCTGTTTCCTTGAATGACTTGCTGCTATCAGTTGTGTGTTTTGCCTTTAAGTGATATTTTAGACTGGAACTACTACGCTGAGAAGACAATTCAACTTGGCAGTGTTTACAGATGACTTTGGTTCTGTCGACTCCGCCGTCTGGAAGAACTTTAAAATGAAAATGGCCGAGTAAAAGTTCCGTACCCTTCTCCATGTTTGGTGGATCCGCCGATTACTTTCTGTTCCGGTTCCACAACAGACTTTTACAAAATAAAATAAATAATAAAACAGGGGTGGTTTGTGGCGTAGTGGGTTGAGCAGGCGCCCCATGTACAAAGGCTATAGTCCTCGCTGCAGCTGGCCCCGGTTCGGCCCTGTGCTGCGTGTTGTTCCCCCTCTCTCTGACCCCTGCTTCCTGTCTCTCTGAACTTTCCTATCCATTAAAGGCACAAAAAATGTTTTTGTTTTAATTCAAAACATTTTTTTTTTTTAATTAAAAAAATAAAACGTGTTATTGTTAATTAATTGAGTTAACTTGCCCAGCCCTAATATTTATATATAATTTTAAGAAAAAAATACTATTTCAGGATATATATAGTTATCAGGATATAAAATTTTGTCCATATCGCACAGCACTAGTTCACCCTATGTGTTCTCAGTCTCTCACATCGTTGTCCAAAGTGCTCTAAGATGGAATAAAGCCGAGGACGGGAACTGGGCTTGGCCTCAGATAACCGCTGATGTCTTTCCTCCTGGGCATTGTGCTAACACACACCTGAATGCTGCAGATGGTAAGGGTGGAGTTCCAGTTTTACACACTGCTTCTGTATTTTGGTTTAGTTTTTATGTTAGATTAATAATGTGGTTGTATTTAATTAATTTTAAACACCTGGTGAGAACCACATCTCTCAGTTTTAGTTGCCCGACACTCAGATGAGGAGACAAACATCACTCTTATCATTTCTATAGCAACAGTCAGAAGGTATATAATATATATAATAATTATGATTTCAATTAATTGAATTACAATTGGCTTGAATTGGACTTTATTATTTAAGTGCCTTGAGATGACATTTGTTGTATTTGGCGCTATATAAATAAAAATGAATTGAATTGAATTGAATTGAAGGTGCTAAGCTAAGCTTAGCATAAAGACTTTAAATTGTAAATAAACAGCTTGTTTAAACAGTCGAACAAACAATTTACTTGTGGTTTCAGAGGGGAGTTCCCTTTGGGGAGTTGTGTTTGCATGCAGATTAAACACATGAGATACGAGGGGGAAAGGTTAGCTGCTTCCTCTTCAGGTGTTAAGCTGCAGCTCTGTTCTTAAAGACACTTTATCTCTCTTTATTCTACCTGGTGAGGAAAGGAACAAACTCGAGCTTCTTCCTGCTCGTGAATTTGTTTCTAAAGAAAGCCAGAATTGATTTAGTTTCCCACAGAAAGAACAAAGGCTGCTGGTAAACGGGTTTATTTTTGTTTTACAGCATGTTAAGACGGCTCGCTGTTGAATTCATGTTTTTCCTCGTCACGTCTCCAGAGCACATGATCTAATCCGCCGTCTCTTCTCCAATTAAGTTGATGCTCCTCAGAGACCGTGGCACATCCCCACTCGAGTGTGAGTGACTGCGAATCGGCTTCTTGTAAGAACAGAGGTGGATACGTCTTATTTCACTCTCTGTTGGGGTCGGATATTACATTACACTTAGCTGACGCTTTTTATCCAAAGCGACTTACAGCTATTTAGATACAGGGTATTGGTTACAGCCCCTGGAGCAATGTGGGGTTAGGTTCCTTGCTCAAGGGCACTTCAGCCATGGATAGATCTTAAGTCCACCTCCCTAACCACTAGGCCACGGCTGCCCCGGATATGAAGGTGTTTGATGCATTGATCAGCTGTTTAATCCCTACAAAATGTGTATAAAAGTCCTCTTTTTTCCTCTCTTTCAGCTATCTGCTGGATGAGAACACACTGCACTGGAAAAAATCTAAATCTTACCAAGTATATTTTTCTCATTGAGTATCTCATTACACTTGATATAAGACATAGTTGCCTAACTAGTACCATTTCAGCCAGATATAGGGACTTGTTTTAATACAATACATCTGGAATATCTTTTTAAATGAAAAAATCTTGAAAACAAATTGTTTTGAGTCATATTTCACATGGAACAAGCTTTTTTTTTCAATTGAAGAGGTTTTTAAGCTAATTTCAAGATCACTTTTATCTCAAAAGTCCTAAATATCACATCTTATTTCAAGAAATCTTGACAAGCCGATTTTCACTAGTTCCATTGGCAGATTTTTTTGCTTATTTCAAGCAAAAACGTCTTTTATTTGTTGTTTTTTTTACTTATTTTTGGAGGGGCATTTTTTCCAGTGTGACCATTCAGCAGGTGCTGAAAAGCTGTGGTACACACAGACTATTCTTAGCCGGGTGGAGATAAGATGTGAGGCACTCGTCTGAAATCAGCCCCACTGGGACGGAGCTGAAGGGACCTGCAGTCTGACACACTTTCTACAGGACAAAGCCGCCCACTCACACTCTGTCACATTAGACTCTGTGAACACACACAGAACATCAGTGTCGTCACTACCTCAGCTCATTTTATTGCAGTTAAAATCATCTGAAGTTTGAATACTTAATGCCTAATATGAGCTCATTTTTTTAATCTGACGGCAGCGACACGTCTCAGAAAAGTTGGGACAGGAGCAACAAAAGGCTGGAAAAGTGAGAGAAACTAAGAGGAAACAGCTGGAGGAACATGCTGGGACTCATTAGGTTAACTAGCAACAAGTCAGTGGCTGTGTTCAAAACCACATACTACATACTGCATACTCATCGATCAGACAGTATGCAGAAAGTTTACCCACAATGCATTTCGCTCCTGCCTGAGCCGAAACCAGCCGGCCTGAAGCCGATTTTGCTTAAGCTCTAAACTCTGTAAACTTTAGCAACATTTGAAACATTTTCAGGAGAGAAAGTAGTCGTTTAGATCCCCAACGTGTTGAAAACCTGACAAAATACCGGCTATTTACAATTTTGTTCCCACGAATTCGGCGCTACTGTCCCACCTGTCCCAACTTCCAAGATTCAAGATGAGCTGATATTTATCATTAAAAAGATGAAAAATGTCCCCCTTTCCACATTTAACATGTATTTAATGGGGGTTGTAGATGAAGAGCTTCTTTGCAGGTTTGTGTGCGTCTGGATGAAAGATGATGTCACTTACATGTATTCTCGATGCGCCGAGTGGACGGCTGCCGCGTTGCTGTAACGCCACAGGACGATGACAGAGGACAGCACGTCCAGCATGGCATCAAACTGCAGAGTGAAAGCAGACGTTTTACCTTCACTTTTACAACACACCGTTAGTTCCTCAGCAATAAGAGTGTGGTGTCTTTACACGGGACTTACAGCAAATCCAAAAGCTGAAGCACTGTGGCGCATGATGGAAACAGCTGGAGAGAAAACAGACAGAGAATCAGGTTCAAACCGTAGGTTCAAAGTGGATTTTACAGATTCTTGTTGTGTGGGACACACTGACTGGGTCCTCTCCTGTTTAACTGCAGACAGTCGGGTAGCCAAAGTCTCAAAAGCTCAGTAAAATGGGTTGAAACTGAGATGGTCTGCCATACTTTTTATTTGTGTTATATGTTCACTTTGACCCTAAGAAGCAATAATCAGAGGGTCTGCTCTGCCGGAAACATCGCGGAAAAAAATTGTGCCCATTTTAGTGTATGTACCCTTCATTTTTTGATAGAACATAACACATGTGGAGACAACATCCAATGAAATTACAACTCTTAAAATACATTTCTACATGATTTTGGCTCAATTTAATGCAGGGAAATCAGGTGTTTTTTCACTTTTTTCCAATATTTTCATCTTTACTTCATTGGCAATCAATTATTCCCCCAAATTATGACATCGTTCAATATGCCATTCTGTTCACCAAACAGTATACTCATTCCACAGAAAAAAAATTAGAATAATCCAACCAAAATCATTGGATCTGTAATGATTTCACTGCTAGGCCTAGTTGGCGATCAACAGGCTCAGAACCTCAATAGAATTTTAGGCTATTCTCAAAATTCCGAAAGACATACTGGATATATTAGCATCATGGCACACTTACACACACGCACATGATCTTAGTCATTTGAACTAGTTTGAAACAATCAACCAACAGTTACCAACAGTTACCAACAGTTACCAACAGTTACCAACAGTTACCAACAGTTACCAACTGACACCAACAGTTACCAACAGACACCAACAGTTACCAACAGACACCAACAATTACCAACAGACACCAACAGACACCAACAGTTACCAACAGTTACCAACTGACACCAACAGTTACCAACAGACACCAACAGTTACCAACAGACACCAACAATTACCAACAGACACCAACAGTTACCAACAGTTACCAACAGTTACCAACAGTTACCAACAGACACCAACAGTTACCAACAGACACCAACAGACACCAACAGTTACCAACAGTTACCAACAGACACCAACAGTTACCAACAGACACCAACAGTTACCAACAGACACCAACAGTTACCAACAGTTACCAACAGACACCAACAGTTACCAACAGACACCAACAGTTACCAACAGACACCAACAATTACCAACAGTTACCAACAGTTACCAACAGACACCAACAGTTACCAACAGACACCAACAGTTACCAACAGTTACCAACAGTTACCAACAGACACCAACAGTTACCAACAGTTACCAACAGACACCAACAGTTACCAACAGTTACCAACAGACACCAACAGTTACCAACAGACACCAACAGTTACCAACAGTTACCAACAGACACCAACAGTTACCAACAGACACCAACAGTTACCAACAGACACCAACAGTTACCAACAGTTACCAACAGACACCAACAGTTACCAACAGACACCAACAGTTACCAACAGTTACCAACTGACACCAACAGTTACCAACTGTTACCAACAGACACCAACAGTTACCAACAGACACCAACAATTACCAACAGACACCAACAGTTACCAACAGACACCAACAGTTACCAACAGACACCAACAGTTACCAACAGACACCAACAGACACCAACAGTTACCAACAGTTACCAACAGACACCAACAGTTACCAACAGACACCAACAGTTACCAACAGACACCAACAGTTACCAACAGTTACCAACAGACACCAACAGTTACCAACAGACACCAACAGTTACCAACAGACACCAACAGACACCAACAGACACCAACAGTTACCAACAGTTACCAACAGACACCAACAGTTACCAACAGACACCAACAGTTACCAACAGACACCAACAGACACCAACAGTTACTAACAGACACCAACAGTTACCAACAGACACCAACAGTTACCAACAGACACCAACAATTACCAACAGTTACCAACAGACACCAACAGTTACCAACAGACACCAACAGACACCAACAGTTACCAACAGTTACCAACAGACACCAACAGTTACCAACAGTTACCAACAGACACCAACAGTTACCAACAGACACCAACAGTTACCAACAGTTACCAACAGTTACCAACTGACACCAACAGTTACCAACAGACACCAACAGTTACCAACAGACACCAACAATTACCAACAGACACCAACAGTTACCAACAGACACCAACAGACACCAACAGTTACCAACAGACACCAACAGTTACCAACAGACACCAACAGTTACCAACAGACACCAACAGACACCAACAGTTACCAACAGTTACCAACAGACACCAACAGTTACCAACAGACACCAACAGACACCAACAGTTACCAACAGACACCAACAGTTACCAACAGACACCAACAGTTACCAACAGACACCAACAGTTACCAACAGTTACCAACAGACACCAACAGTTACCAACAGACACCAACAGACACCAACAGTTACCAACAGTTACCAACAGACACCAACAGTTACCAACAGACACCAACAGTTACCAAAAGTTACCAACAGTTACCAACAGTTACCAATAGTTACCAACAGACACCAACAGTTACCAACAGACACCAACAGTTACCAACAGTTACCAACAGACACCAACAGTTACCAAAAGACACCAACAGTTACCAACAGACACTAACAGTTACCAAAAGACACCAACAGTTACCAAAAGTTACCAACAGTTACCAACAGTTACCAATAGTTACCAACAGACACCAACAGTTACCAACAGACACCAACAGTTACCAACAGTTACCAACAGACACCAACAGTTACTAACAGTTACCAACAGACACCAACAGTTACTAACAGTTACTAACAGACACTAACAGACACCAACAGACACCAACAGTTACCAAAAGTTACCAAAAGTTACCAACAGTTACCAACAGACACCAACAGTTACCAACAGTTACCAACAGTTACTAACAGTTACCAACAGACACCAACAGTTACCAAAAGTTACCAACAGTTACCAACAGTTACCAATAGTTACCAACAGACACCAACAGTTACCAACAGACACCAACAGTTACCAACAGTTACCAACAGACACCAACAGTTACTAACAGTTACCAACAGACACCAACAGTTACTAACAGTTACTAACAGTTACCAACAGACACCAACAGTTACCAACAGACACCAACAGTTACCAACAGACACCAACAGTTACCAACAGTTACCAACAGACACCAACAGTTACCAACAGACACCAACAGTTACCAACAGTTACCAACAGACACCAACAGTTACCAACAGACACCAACAGTTACCAACAGACACCAACAGTTACCAACAGTTACCAACAGACACCAACAGTTACCAACAGACACCAACAGTTACCAACAGTTACCAACTGACACCAACAGTTACCAACTGTTACCAACAGACACCAACAGTTACCAACAGACACCAACAATTACCAACAGACACCAACAGTTACCAACAGACACCAACAGTTACCAACAGACACCAACAGACACCAACAGTTACCAACAGTTACCAACAGACACCAACAGTTACCAACAGACACCAACAGACACCAACAGTTACCAACAGACACCAACAGTTACCAACAGTTACCAACAGACACCAACAGTTACCAACAGACACCAACAGTTACCAACAGTTACCAACAGTTACCAACTGACACCAACAGTTACCAACAGACACCAACAGTTACCAACAGACACCAACAGTTACCAAAAGTTACCAACAGTTACCAACAGTTACCAATAGTTACCAACAGACACCAACAGTTACCAACAGACACCAACAGTTACCAACAGTTACCAACAGACACCAACAGTTACCAAAAGACACCAACAGTTACCAACAGACACTAACAGTTACCAAAAGACACCAACAGTTACCAAAAGTTACCAACAGTTATCAACAGTTACCAATAGTTACCAACAGACACCAACAGTTACCAACAGACACCAACAGTTACCAACAGTTACCAACAGACACCAACAGTTACTAACAGTTACCAACAGACACCAACAGTTACTAACAGTTACTAACAGTTACTAACAGACACTAACAGACACCAACAGACACCAACAGTTACCAAAAGTTACCAAAAGTTACCAACAGTTACCAACAGACACCAACAGTTACCAACAGTTACCAACAGTTACTAACAGTTACCAACAGACACCAACAGTTACCAAAAGTTACCAACAGTTACCAACAGTTACCAATAGTTACCAACAGACACCAACAGTTACCAACAGACACCAACAGTTACCAACAGTTACCAACAGACACCAACAGTTACTAACAGTTACCAACAGACACCAACAGTTACTAACAGTTACTAACAGTTACCAACAGACACCAACAGTTACCAACAGTTACCAACAGTTACCAACAGTTACCAACAGACACCAACAGTTACCAACAGACACCAACAGTTACCAACAGTTACCAACAGACACCAACAGTTACCAACAGACACCAACAGTTACCAACAGTTACCAACAGACACCAACAGTTACCAACAGACACCAACAGTTACCAACAGTTACCAACAGACACCAACAGTTACCAACAGTTACCAACAGTTACCAACAGACACCAACAGACACCAACAGACACCAACAGTTACCAACAGTTACCAACAGACACCAACAGTTACCAACAGTTACCAACAGTTACTAACAGTTACTAACAGACACCAACAGTTACCAACAGACACCAACAGTTACCAACAGACACCAACAGTTACCAACAGACACCAACAGTTACTAACAGTTACTAACAGACCTCAACAGTTACCAACAGACACCAACAGTTACTAACAGTTACTAACAGACACCAACAGTTACTAACAGTTACTAACAGACACCAACAGTTACCAACAGACACCAACAGTTACCAACAGACACCAACAGTTACTAACAGTTACCAACAGACACCAACAGTTACCAACAGACACCAACAGTTACCAACAGACACCAACAGTTACTAACAGTTACCAACAGACACCAACAGTTACCAACAGACACCAACAGTTACTAACAGTTACTAACAGACACCAACAGTTACTAACAATTACCAACAGACACCAACAGTTACCAACAGACACCAACAGTTACTAACAGTTACTAACAGACACCAACAGTTACTAACAATTACCAACAGACACCAACAGTTACCAACAGACACCAACAGTTACTAACAGTTACTAACAGACACCAACAGTTACTAACAGTTACCAACAGACACCAACAGTTACCAACAGACACCAACAGTTACCAACAGACTTCGAAGCTGCTCATCATTATCTGTGGTAAGTAACACTGATTTTGGTGATTAGAAATGGGAAAATAATGGTAATATATATTGTAATGGTAATTAACTGAAAAGACCATGCCAGTCTTAAAAACAAGTATATTTATGATGATTTCCTCACGAGGAAATGAGGAGGCAGGAAGGAGGAGGCGGAGGAACTGGGTTGATTTGGGTCATTCGATCTGCATTTTAATTGCCTGCGTTTGGCCCAACGACTGCAAGGAAAATGTGTTAAAACCAAATATTTGGTTATAAATCCGTCCACACACCTGCAATGGAAAGGAAATGCAGACAAAAGAGAGTCAGACACAAATGGATGGAGGGGAGGAACCCTCCTCCTGTGGTTATTTTTAGCAGAGTCACAGGGGGCCTGCATGCACAAACACACCACAGTGAGGTGTCTGTTTCTTTCTGCTTCCCCTTCTGCAGCTCATTTTGTTTCTGCTGCAAGAACACTCAACTCATTTCTCTGTTCTTTCTCCTTTCTCTTCCTGCGCCTCCCCTCCCCTCCATCTTCTCCTTTCCTCCCTTTATTGTTTCATTTGCATTCGGGGGGGGGGGGGCTCTCTCCAGGCTGAAGGCTCAATCTGCCAAACTGAAAAAGAAACCGACGCTGTGGTGGGGCACAAATGAACCCGGGCTCTGTTTATGAAAACTGATATCTGCAACATGAACGTGAAGCTGAATGTGCATCTTAAGGAAGAGCTGAGTACCAATGTTACATCTGAACATTCACAAAGTAATGGGTGTGTAATTAAGAGAACTAAACTGGTGTCATAGTCAGTTTAATCCCGCCTGGTTTCACAGCAAAACATGAAATGGAGCGTAAAAGGAAACAGAAAATGAAATAAAAGTAATGCATTAGTTGGACCTCTGGTGGTTCGGACTTTGCATTTTGTCGGGATAAATTTGTACGGTGATGGTTTTAATGCAAGCTGTGATGTTTCCCCAACTATAACCTCAGTTTTAAAGGCTTAAAACAAGCAACTGAATCCTAAAATTACATTTTGTCCCATTCCAGCGGTTATCTATTCCCCATAAACTCATTTAACGTCATTAAAACTGTATATTTTGAAGTTTACTCCACCCAAAAACACTGAAGGACCTGCTGATGAAACCAAATCCATCCCGAGTTAATACACCAGAGATTAGCAGCATATACTAAAGCATTTGTTTAAATATCTCAGGTCATATCATCATAACTTGACTTTAATTTGACTTGAGTTGACTTGACTTGACTTGACATATTACAGGACTTGACTTGACTTGACATATTACAGGACTTGACTTGACTTGACCTATTACAGGACTTGACTTGACTTGACCTATTACAGGATTTGACTCGACTTGACCTATTACAGGACTTGACTTTGACTTGACTCGACTTGACTTGACCTATTACAGGACTTGACTTGACTTGACTTGACCTATTACAGGACTTGACTCGACTTGACTTGACCTATTACAGGACTTGACTCGACTTGACCTATTACAGGACTTGACTTTGACTTGACTCAACTTGACTTGACCTATTACAGGACTTGACTTGACTTGACTTGACCTATTACAGGACTTGACTCGACTTGACTTGACCTATTACAGGACTTGACTCGACTTGACTTGACCTATTACAGGACTTGACTTTGACTTGACTTGACTTGACTTGACCTATTACAGGACTTGACTTTGACTTGACTTGACTTGACTTGACCTATTACAGGACTTGACTTTGACTTGACTTAACTTGACCTATTACAGGACTTGACTTTGACTTGACTTAACTTGACCTATTACAGGACTTGACTTTGACTTGACCTGACTTGACTTGACCTATTACAGGACTTGACTTTGACTTGACTCGACTTGACTTGACCTATTACAGGACTTGACTTGACCTATTACAGGACTTGACTTTGACTTGACTCGACTTGACCTATTACAGGACTTGACTTTGACTTGACTCGACTTGACCTATTACAGGACTTGACTTTGACTTGACTTGACTTGACTCGACTTGACTTGACTTTGACTTGACCTATTACAGGACTTGACTTGACTTGACTTGACCTATTACAGGACTTGACTTTGACTCGACTTGACTTGACCTATTACAGGACTTGACTTAGACTTGACCTATTACAGGACTTGACTTTGACTTGACTTGACTTGACTTGACTTGACCTATTACAGGACTTGACTTTGACTTGACTCGACTCGACTTGACCTATTACAGGACTTGACTTTGACTTGACTTGACCTATTACAGGACTTGACTTTGACTCGACTTGACTTGACCTATTACAGGACTTGACTTAGACTTGACCTATTACAGGACTTGACTTTGACTTGACTTGACTTGACTTGACCTATTACAGGACTTGACTTTGACTTGACTCGACTCGACTTGACCTATTACAGGACTTGACTTTGACTTGACTTGACCTATTACAGGACTTGACCATTACAGGACTTGACTTTGACTTGACTCGACTTGACTTGACCTATTACAGGACTTGACTTTGACTTGACTTGACTTGACCTATTACAGGACTTGACTTTGACTTGACTTGACTTGACCTATTACAGGACTTGACTTTGACTTGACTCGACTCGACTTGACCTATTACAGGACTTGACTTTGACTTGACTTGACTTGACCTATTACAGGACTTGACTTGACTTGACTTGACCTATTACAGGACTTGACTTTGACTTGACTTGACTTGACCTATTACAGGACTTGACTTTGACTTGACTTGACTTGACCTATTACAGGACTTGACTTGACTTGACTTGACTTGACCTATTACAGGACTTGACTTGACTTGACTTGACTTGACCTATTACAGGACTTGACTTTGACTTGACTTGACTTGACCTATTACAGGACTTGACTTTGACTTGACTTGACTTTGACTTGACTTGACTTGACCTATTACAGGACTTGACTTTGACTTGACTCGACTTGACTTGACCTATTACAGGACTTGACTGACTTTGACTTGACTTGACTTGACTTGACCTATTACAGGACTTGACTTTGACTCGACTCGACTTGACCTATTACAGGACTTGACTTTGACTTGACTCAACTCGACTTGACCTATTACAGGACTTGACTTTGACTTGACTTGACTTGACCTATTACAGGACTTGACTTGACTTGACTCGACTTGACCTATTACAGGACTTGACTTTGACTTGACTTGACTCGACTCGACTCGACTTGACCTATTACAGGACTTGACTTTGACTTGACTTGACTTGACCTATTACAGGACTTGACTTTGACTTGACTCAACTCGACTTGACCTATTACAGGACTTGACTTTGACTTGACTTGACTTGACCTATTACAGGACTTGACTTTGACTTGACTCGACTTGACCTATTACAGGACTTGACTTTGACTTGACTCGACTCGACTCGACTTGACCTATTACAGGACTTGACTTTGACTTGACTTGACTTGACCTATTACAGGACTTGACTTTGACTTGACTTGACTTGACCTATTACAGGACTTGACTTTGACTTGACTCGACTTGACCTATTACAGGACTTGACTTTGACTTGACTCGACTTGACTTGACCTATTACAGGACTTGACTTTGACTTGACTCGACTCGACTTGACCTATTACAGGACTTGACTTTGACTTGACTCGACTTGACTTGACCTATTACAGGACTTGACTTGACCTATTACGGGACTTGACTTTGACTTGACTTGACCTATTACAGGACTTGACTTGAACTATTACAGGACTTGACTTTGACTTGACTCGACTTGACTTTGACTTGACCTATTACAGGACTTGACTTTGACTTGACCTATTACAGGACTTGACTTATTCAGGACTTGACTTTGACTTGACCTATTACAGGACTTGACTTGACTTGACCTATTACAGGACTTGACTTTGACTTGACCTATTACAGGACTTGACTTTGACTTGACTCGACTTGACTTGACCTATTACAGGACTTGACTTTGACTTGACCTATTACAGGACTTGACTTTGACTTGACCTATTACAGGACTTGACTTATTCAGGACTTGACTTTGACTTGACCTATTACAGGACTTGACTTGACTTGACCTATTACAGGATTGACTTTGACTTGACCTATTACAGGACTTGACTTTGACTTGACTCGACTTGACTTGACCTATTACAGGACTTGACTTTGACTTGACCTATTACAGGACTTGACTTTGACTTGACCTATTACAGGACTTGACTTTGACTTGACTCGACTTGACTTGACCTATTACAGGACTTGACTTGACTTGACCTATTACAGGACTTGACTTTGACTTGACTCGACTTGACCTATTACAGGACTTGACTTGACCTATTACAGGACTTGACTTTGACTTGACCTATTACAGGACTTGACTTTGACTTGACTCGACTTGACTTGACCTATTACAGGACTTGACTCGACTTGACCTATTACAGGACTTGACTTTGACTTGACCTATTACAGGACTTGACTTTGACTTGACTCGACTTGACTTGACCTATTACAGGACTTGACTTGACTTGACCTATTACAGGACTCGACTCGACTTGACCTATTACAGGACTTGACCTTGTTTAAATATCTCAGGTCATATCATCATAACTGACTCAAAGAACAGCCACATTTATCACTTTTTAAACAAATAAAGTCTGGAAATGCTTTAAGTGGCCGTCAGCTGATACGTCGTCTTAATGAGCTGATTTTCAGTCACGTTTTTAGTTAGTTTAGTTCCTGTTTTTGCTAAATGGAGCACATACAGCATCATCTGGGTGTGTTAATCCATCTTTGAGAGCTATGATTTAATTCGATTTTGGTTGGATTAACATATTTTCATGCATTTTAATTTCTAGTTTTGGTCTCCTGGCAGGCTGACATGAGTAAATATCACAAGGCAAACAAGGTAAACTTGGTTTTTTCACGTTCACTCATACCGAGTATAAAACTGAAGCAATTCTTTGGTGAATTTAAGTCTTTAGATGCATGAAAAAATCTTCTTTGTCACGATGGATTTTGTTTTCTTGCCATTCAAGCTGCACCAACGGCAGCCTACTGCAGCAGCTTTGGACATGAATTCAGAAGAGCTGAAGAGGAGATGTTAGGGATGCAGAGCAGGAACCAAACAGGTAAAAAGGAGGAGGAAGTTTAAACTATTTCCTCCCTTGATCATCATGATGGTGGAAGGTGATGGTTGCAGGAACAACTCCTAACCCTAACAGTAAAGGAGGGGGGGTTACAGGGCTTTTTAACAGATGTTGTCTACTTAAGAGTTCAGCTGTGTTACCTGCCGATGCTGTGTGATATATCAACAGTTATTTCTGCGTCCATCTCTAAAGATCCACCATCATTTGATCTCCATGTTGTCAGTTTTTACCAGAGATGGGGACTCAAGTCACTGTGACTTGGACTCGAGTCGACTCGAGTCGCTGTTTTGATGACTTGTAACTTGAATTGGCAAAAAATAAAAGACTTGGGACTTCACCAAGGACTTGACTTTAATTTGACTTGAGTTGACTTGACTTGACTTGACATATTACAGGACTTGACTTGACTTGACATATTACAGGACTTGACTTGACTTGACCTATTACAGGACTTGACTTGACTTGACCTATTACAGGACTTGACATATTACAGGACTTGACTTGACTTGACCTATTACAGGACTTGACTTGACTTGACCTATTACAGGATTTGACTCGACTTGACCTATTACAGGACTTGACTTTGACTTGACTCGACTTGACTTGACCTATTACAGGACTTGACTTGACTTGACCTATTACAGGACTTGACTCGACTTGACTTGACCTATTACAGGACTTGACTCGACTTGACCTATTACAGGACTTGACTTTGACTTGACTCAACTTGACTTGACCTATTACAGGACTTGACTTGACTTGACTTGACCTATTACAGGACTTGACTCGACTTGACTTGACCTATTACAGGACTTGACTCGACTTGACTTGACCTATTACAGGACTTGACTTTGACTTGACTTGACTTGACTTGACCTATTACAGGACTTGACTTTGACTTGACTTGACTTGACTTGACCTATTACAGGACTTGACTTTGACTTGACTTAACTTGACCTATTACAGGACTTGACTTTGACTTGACTTAACTTGACCTATTACAGGACTTGACTTTGACTTGACCTGACTTGACTTGACCTATTACAGGACTTGACTTTGACTTGACTCGACTTGACTTGACCTATTACAGGACTTGACTTGACCTATTACAGGACTTGACTTTGACTTGACTCGACTTGACCTATTACAGGACTTGACTTTGACTTGACTCGACTTGACCTATTACAGGACTTGACTTTGACTTGACTTGACTTGACTCGACTTGACTTGACTTTGACTTGACCTATTACAGGACTTGACTTGACTTGACTTGACCTATTACAGGACTTGACTTTGACTCGACTTGACTTGACCTATTACAGGACTTGACTGAGACTTGACCTATTACAGGACTTGACTTTGACTTGACTTGACTTGACTTGACTTGACCTATTACAGGACTTGACTTTGACTTGACTCGACTTGACTTGACCTATTACAGGACTTGACTGACTTTGACTTGACTTGACTTGACTTGACCTATTACAGGACTTGACTTTGACTCGACTCGACTTGACCTATTACAGGACTTGACTTTGACTTGACGCAACTCGACTTGACCTATTACAGGACTTGACTTTGACTTGACTTGACTTGACCTATTACAGGACTTGACTTGACTTGACTCGACTTGACCTATTACAGGACTTGACTTTGACTTGACTCGACTCGACTCGACTCGACTTGACCTATTACAGGACTTGACTTTGACTTGACTTGACTTGACCTATTACAGGACTTGACTTTGACTTGACTCAACTCGACTTGACCTATTACAGGACTTGACTTTGACTTGACTTGACTTGACCTATTACAGGACTTGACTTTGACTTGACTCGACTTGACCTATTACAGGACTTGACTTTGACTTGACTCGACTCGACTCGACTTGACCTATTACAGGACTTGACTTTGACTTGACTTGACTTGACCTATTACAGGACTTGACTTTGACTTGACTTGACTTGACCTATTACAGGACTTGACTTTGACTTGACTCGACTTGACCTATTACAGGACTTGACTTTGACTTGACTCGACTTGACTTGACCTATTACAGGACTTGACTTTGACTTGACTCGACTCGACTTGACCTATTACAGGACTTGACTTTGACTTGACTCGACTTGACTTGACCTATTACAGGACTTGACTTGACCTATTACGGGACTTGACTTTGACTTGACTTGACCTATTACAGGACTTGACTTGAACTATTACAGGACTTGACTTTGACTTGACTCGACTTGACTTTGACTTGACCTATTACAGGACTTGACTTTGACTTGACTCGACTTGACTTGACCTTTTACAGGACTTGTCTTTGACTTGACTCGACTTGACTTGACCTATTACAGGACTTGACTTTGACTTGACTCGACTTGACTTGACCTATTACAGGACTTGACTTTGACTCGACTTGACTTGACCTATTACAGGACTTGACTTGACTTGACTCGACTTGACTTGACCTATTACAGGACTTGACTTTGACTTGACTCGACTTGACTTGACCTATTACAAGACTTGACTTTGACTCGACTTGACTTGACCTATTACAGGACTTGACTTGACTTGACTTGACTTGACTCGACTTGACTTGACCTATTACAGGACTTGACTTGACCTATTACAGGACTTGACTTTGACTTGACTCGACTTGACTTGACCTATTACAGGACTTGACTTTGACTTGACCTATTACAGGACTTGACTTTGACTTGACCTATTACAGGACTTGACTTTGACTTGACTCGACTTGACTTGACCTATTACAGGACTTGTCTTCGACTTGACTCGACTTGACTTGACCTATTACAGGACTTGACTTTGACTTGACCTATTACAGGACTTGACTTTGACTTGACTCGACTTGACTTGACCTATTACAGGACTTGACTTTGACTTGACTCGACTTGACTTGACCTATTACAGGACTTGTCTTTGACTTGACTCGACTTGACTTGACCTATTACAGGACTTGTCTTTGACTTGACTCGACTTGACTTGACCTATTACAGGACTTGACTTGACTTGACTCGACTTGACTCGACCTATTACAGGACTTGACTTGACTCGACCTATTACAGGACTTGACTTGACTTGACCTATTACAGGACTCGACTCGACTTGACCTATTACAGGACTTGTCTTGACTTGACCTATTACAGGACTTGTCTTTGACTTGACCTATTACAGGACTTGACTTTGACTTGACTTGACTTGACCTTTTACAGGACTTGTCTTTGACTTGACTTGACTTGACTTGACCTATTACAGGACTTGACTTTGACTTGACTCGACTTGACTTGACCTATTACAGGACTTGACTTTGACTTGACTCGACTTGACTTGACCTATTACAGGACTTGACTTTGACTTGACTCGACTTGACTTGACCTATTACAGGACTTGACTTGACTTGACCTATTACAGGACTCGACTCGACTTGACCTATTACAGGACTTGTCTTGACTTGACCTATTACAGGACTTGTCTTTGACTTGACCTATTACAGGACTTGACTTTGACTTGACTCGACTTGACTTGACCTATTACAGGACTTGACTTTGACTCGACTTGACTTGACTTGACCTATTACAGGACTTGACTTGACTTGACCTATTACAGGACTTGTCTTTGACTTGACCTATTACAGGACTTGACTTTGACTTGACTCGACTTGACTTGATCTATTACAGGACTTGACTTGACTTGACTCGACTTGACTTGACCTATTACAGGACTTGACTTGACTTGACTTGACTCGACTTGACTTGACCTATTACAGGACTTGACTTGACTTGACTTGACTCGACTTGACTTGACCTATTACAGGACTTGACTTTGACTTGACTCGACTTGACTTGACCCTTTACAGGACTTGTCTTTGACTTGACTCGACTTGACTTGACCTATTACAGGACTTGACTTTGACTTGACTCGACTTGACTTGACCTATTACAGGACTTGACTTTGACTTGACTCGACTTGACTTGACCTATTACAGGACTTGACTTTGACTTGACTCGACTTGACTTGACCTATTACAGGACTTGACTCGACTTGACCTATTACAGGACTTGACTCGACTTGACCTATTACAGGACTTGTCTTGACTTGACCTATTACAGGACTTGTCTTTGACTTGACCTATTACAGGACTTGACTTTGACTTGACTCGACTTGACTTGACCTATTACAGGACTTGACTTTGACTCGACTTGACTTGACCTATTACAGGACTTGACTTGACTTGACTCGACTTGACTTGACCTATTACAGGACTTGACTTGACTTGACTTGACTCGACTTGACTTGACCTATTACAGGACTTGACTTGACTTGACTCGACTTGACTTGACCTATTACAGGACTTGACTTGACTTGACTTGACTTGACTCGACTTGACTTGACTCGACTTGACTTGACCTATTACAGGACTTGACTTGACTTGACTCGACTTGACTTGACCTATTACAGGACTTGACTTGACTTGACTTGACTCGACTTGACTTGACCTATTACAGGACTTGACTTGACTTGACTCGACTTGACTTGACCTATTACAGGACTTGACTTGACTTGACTTGACTTGACTCGACTTGACTTGACTCGACTTGACTTGACCTATTACAGGACTTGACTTGACTTGACTCGACTTGACTTGACCTATTACAGGACTTGACTTGACTTGACTTGACTCGACTTGACTTGACCTATTACAGGACTTGACTTGACTTGACTCGACTTGACTTGACCTATTACAGGACTTGACTTGACTTGACTTGACTCGACTTGACTTGACCTAATACAGGACTTGACTTTGACTTGACTCGACTTGACTTGACCTATTACAGGACTTGACTTTGACTTGACTCGACTTGACTTGACCTATTACAGGACTTGACTTGACCTATTACAGGACTTGACTTGACCTATTACAGGACTTGACTTGACCTATTACAGGACTTGACTTGACCTATTACAGGACTTGACTTGACCTATTACAGGACTTGACTTGACCTATTACAGGACTTGACTTGACCTATTACAGGACTTGACTTGGCTTGATGAAAAAATTACTTGAGACTTGCACATGTGTGACTTGGTCCCATCTCTGGTTTTTAGGATTTCTTTTGGACAGAGACGGTGTCACAAATCTGAGCGGGAGATCTTTCCTGCCCTCCACTCCTCATTAGGAGGAGAAAGGAGGAATTTGTTTAAATGAATCTGCTGCAGCTTTGGGGTCGTCAAAGCTCAACCCAGTGATGGCTAATTGGTTCCAGAGGAACCTCGGTGGCTGTCAGCGGGGGTGGAACTCAAACACACACATCTGTATGCACAGTCGAGTCGCTCCTTGTCACATCTTGACACGAGGAGAACAGAAGATAAAACATCACCTGTGCTCTCTGGGTTAATTGTCTGTTTTGCTGATTTTCTGTCTTCCAGACTGAAGGCGTTTGTCTCACTGTGCTGCTCCAGCAAAGCATGCACATCCTCGTTAAAGCAGCGGAGAAGGACTGGATTACATTTTTATTCATGCATTCAGTGCAGCTGCACTAACCAACAACAAAACGGGAGCTGGAGCCGACACTGCGGCCCCCTAAAACCAAACCCTGACAACAGCTTTCCATCAGTTTCACAGCGATTCTGTTTGATCAAAAAACGTTTTCAGCTGCTCAGTTTAACTCCTCTGAAATAGTTCAACCACATTAGTGGTGCGGATTGTCCCACGAACATGTCAGTTTCCTCACTGAGGTGTCTTTGTGATACACGTTAACCCACACCTGCCAACTAAAACTAAAATATACACCACCCACACTTGTCTGTATATCATGTTTGAGCTGATCTTTGTCATGTTTGAGTAACGCTAACGTTTCACAGGGTGAGTTAGCTCTGTGGCTTCCCTTCCGTCATCATGTAGAGACGACACAGAGGCCCTCACACCTCATTTTAGTTGCTTTCCTTTTATATTCCTACACCATATTTATGGTTCTATTATTTTCATCTAGGGCTGAGCGAGTTAACTTGTTATTATTGCGTTAACTTGTTAATTATTTAACGCCGTTAAATATTTTATAGTGCATTAACGCAGGTTTTATTATTGTAAAGGTCTGTTGCTTTCTTCTGCGGAACCACCAAACATGGAGAAGGGAACGGAACTTTTATATTTTAAAGGCCATTTTCATTTTAAAGTTGGACATCACCGTTACAGGTGCTCCTCGGTCTCTGTGTGAAGCCTGTTTTACTTGTTTCAACACAACTGATAGCAGCAAGTCATTCAAGGAAACAGACAGTGGAGCGAGGCTTCTACATAAAAACTACAGAAAGATGCTGATGTTAAAAGTGTGTTTGCACAACAAATGTTATGGCACTTTCATTCATATGGCAGCACATTTAAAATAAGACTAAATGCTAAAAGCTATACACTACTTTTGAATTCATTTTTGGATTTTGCGTATAAATGTGATTAATCGTGATTAATCAGGGAAATCATGTGATTAATTAGATTAAAAATTTGAATTGTTGCCCAGCCCTAATTTCATCTATTCCCTTTGTAGCCCGTGTAGCTTTTAACCAGAGGTTGTTACATACAGGGTGTCATGTCTGTTAGTTTTGGTCATGTTTTCAGTTCCTGTTTAGTGTTTAGTTTTGCCATGTTTTAGGTTTCTCTTGGCCTGCCGTCACCTTCACTCATGTCCCCTGTGTTTTTCCCCTCAGCTGCACTCAATCACTCCCTCAGTATTTCGCTTCCAGGTTTCCCATACATCAGTGCCAGATCCTCACCATCATTCATGCTTCCTTGCCAAATTAAGCTAAGCTAAGCTAAGCTAGGCTAAGTTTGTTATTTTGTTTTATCATAGTCATGTTTTTGTGTTTTTTGCCAAGTTTTTTTCATAGTTTAGTTTTTGTAATCTGGCTCAGCCGCGCCTTTTGTTTGTTCTTCTTGGAAATAAACCAAGTTTTTGTTTGTTTGGAAATATCTGCATCCGTGTCCTACCTTCTCCACGCCACGCACCACACACCAAACGTGACACAAGGGAGCCCATATCATGCAGATTTAAGTGTTCATGCCTTAATGTTCCTCTGAGACCCCGTCTGCTCACTGATCTACTGACATTGCATTATAAAATATTTGCAGCCAAACTTACCACTCGATGGGTATTAAGCAAATGACACAAACTGTTTTACAGAGTTTCTGTAAGTTTCCTACCAATAAAAGATCATTTCATTTGGTCATAATTTGTCTGGAGCTCATTTTGATTAAGAAAAAATAAATAAATCATGAGAAAATCTTATCGTGAACAAAGAATCGTGAACCGTATCGAATCGTGAGTTGAGTGTATCGTTACATCCCTACTTGTGACAACTATGTGCTGCTCCTGTTCCACTGAAGAAATGAGCTGAAACATTAACTGCAGGTAGTGAAATATGCAGCAGAAACAAAGTTTGGAGGAAGTGAGTAACGTGTGTGAAACTGGCGAAAAGCAGATATTAATGTTACTGCAATGAAGAAAACAAAGAAAGATAATCGGGGGCTGAAAGCAAGATGGCCGGAGCTGAAGGAACGAGTCCACAGGTGGGTGCTTTAATAACGTACTGCCAGGAGAGGCTCGTCAGCGGTGCGTTTACGTCTCCACGCCCTGGTCGTTGCCAAGGAGATGAATATAAATGACTTTGCAGGCGGGTCTTCTTGGTGTTTCCGCTTCATGCAACGCAGCCGCCTCTCTACCAGAGCACGGACACACTGACCACTGAACACAACGTGTCACCGGATCTTTTTATCAACATGGACGAGGTCTGTTCTTGGTCTTGGATTTTGTGTAATAGATTCTAAATAAATGCGACTTATAGTCTGGAAAATGCGGTACTTTTCTATGTCGCAAATTCATGCATGTGGCAACATAAACATTACTTATACTGAAGCCCAACTTAGCCCAGTCACATGGTTTCAGACTCGATCGAAATCGGACGTTACATCCCGATCAGGGATTGGATGTGTAGCCTATCTATATATGTATATTTATTCTCATTATTTATTTTTATCAGAACTATAATATTTCAAAACAAATGGGAAAAATAACAGCTTAGTATTTCCTGTTATGTTGTTGTACAGAGTCAGACCGTCTCAACCACAGACATAATATACGCAGATGCCTCATAGACTAACGCTGCCTGTTGGAGCTGACGTGTCAGCGCGGCCGCCATCTTGGATGGGTCTCCAATGCCTCCACATTAAATTTATTTCTACTGAGGAAGGTGTTTATCCCCAACTACAATAATCATAACTCCCCAAATTTTATGTCTATGGTCTCAACTCCACACAGAAACATGCGGCATGATGTCACTTTGCTGCATGCCGCAGGCAGCAGCTTGAAGCTGGGGGCCGAATGTCCGCGGTGTGGAGGTATTTTAAAGTGGACGACAAAAACGTTGCGATTGCAAACTGTGAGATATGCAAACTTGGGATTTCAGGAGGTGGCGAGGACATGGCTAACATCCTTGATGAGAACAGGAACAGGCTGAAACCTGACAAGGTAGAGATGTTGGTTTTCCTCAAGAAAAACATACATTTCCTTTTGTGAAGCCAGAGGAGGAGAGTAAGAATTAGGACTGCAGTTAAAGCACATTAATGGCCTTACTTTATAACACTGGGGCACTTTTATTTGCTTATTTGTTGACATGCCTGCAGGTATTTCAAGTTGAGCTGCTGCTCTTTTTTACATTAGTCATTGTTGCACTAAACTACAATGTGAAGAATTTGTTTATTACTTGATTAATTAAATGATTAAATTAATAAAACTAATAAACACTTCAAACGATAAAACTAATTAAATTAGTTAAATGATAAAATAAGTAAATAAATTTTAAAAAATCAGGGACATCCTGGATCTGTTTCTTCACTTTTCTTCATTTTTTTAATGTTCTGTAGAAGTATCGGATCGGGACTCTGTGTCGGCAGATACTCAAAATCATATGACCCGGAGGCAGAAAAACCTGATCGGGACATCCCTAGTTATTACTCAATATATTTTATAGAGAAAGGGACGTGAGCAATTTATTGCTCAGAGAAGACGTCTCAATCAGAAATAATCCAGAAACGGTTCAAACTTAATACCAAATAACGTGTCATGGCACACAGACGAGACTTATCTACAACTTAAACCTTTTGGCACAAACACTGCCAGAGTTACTGGAGATACAGCTGTTTTCTGTTTGATTTTGGCTTGTTTTTAATTTGTCCAAGAGCAACTGAATGTATTTTGAGCCCAGAGGGAATGACAGCATCCAACATGGATGACATAATCCAGCTCAGTGAAGCCAGTGTCCTGGAATCAGTCGAGGGACGACGGCAGCGTTTGTTAAGCACACACGAGGCGGGATCGTTTGGTTCAACTTTGACCCCAAACCCTCATAACTCGATACTAACAGAACATCAGTCCCATCATACCTGGTAAATCTAACAGGATCTCTTTAGAAACGAGGTATCTGCTCAGAAACCGACCTAAAACAGATTAACGCCTTTTAAAAGACTACATGTCTGTTTCTGAGCTATTTCTAATTTGAGTTAAAATAAAGATCATAAGTGGATGGTAGTGGCTTCTCTTTGCCGCTGTGTTTATATTCACACTCAATCCTAGTTTTACACGCATTCTGCACACATCTGCGCATAAGCATGGCTGATAAATGAAGGCCCTCGACTACAAACTGGATGACTGATGAGGAAGTTCTGGTGTTTTCTGTGGGATAAAGTAACTCCTGCCAATGAAGCTCTGGTTTTATTACTCTGGAGACCTTTTATGTGCACAAAAGGGCTATAAAAACACAGAGAAACAGAAAAAGTGACCCTTTTAAGACTGAAAAGTGAGAAAAATGTAAAATAAAGTGGTTTAAATCTTCACGTAGTGCTCCGTGCTCCTTCTATTTACTCTGCACTCATTTTTCCTTGACTCTTGCTTTGCATTTAGCCTTCAGACTCGCCAGTTTTATTGATTTTCTCATTGAACTCTCAGCAAGAGCCAAAGCATTCTCTACAAGTGGATCTTTTCTTTCAGTAAGACAGATTATAAATTATTCATCAGGACATCACTGTCTTATAAATCAGTCATGTTTGTGGCAATAATAAACGTAAGGTGCAGTCAATTTGATAATAAAGTCATTCACACAAGCATCAAATTACATGAAATAACATCAACACACCAGAAGTAGCTCAGCTAACAACACATCCAGGCAATCTGACAGCAACTAAACTAACTAACAAATCTTTATGAACACCAGCCAACAGACTCCAAATGTCACCATTATGACAGTTAATTGAAAAACTGTGATTTATAATCTCTCCATGATAGATGAACCTAATAAGATGATAATCCACAGAGCCTCCACACAACATAATTAAGTCAACAATAGGACGTAAAATCGATCGATGAGTCAGACAACAGTGCAGAAATATGGCATCTCTGTTACAATCGCTGGTAAAAATGATGGAATATATCTAGTTTAAATACGTAAATGAGTTTTCAGTTAAAGAAGGTGCCAGTGTCCGGGTTTCCTGAAAGACAAGGGATGGCGACGCACATCAGGGAGCGGCAGGAGGAATCCCTTTAATGAGACCTCTGAATGAAACTAACTCAGTAAATGAGAAACTCTTACACAAAATTTATGAGCGGCTGCCATATTTTTTCAATGTGACACTGCAACCTTCAGAGAAGGCATGCCAGGTTTGCACAATATTGCCATGAACGAGGGTCTCCACCTGAACCGGCCCAGGCAGACCAGAAGGTGTGGTGCCAGGAGACCCCCCTCATGGACCGCCCCATCAAAGTGCCATCATGATGAGGCAACAACTGATTGCACGGCTTTAGTTGCAGTCATCGAGCGCCTGGACATGGCGAGACGTCTTTTTTTCTTTAAAGCCATTCTCATATCAAACCATTTCTTTTTTATTTCGGTGACATTACGAACTACAGGTGACAATAAACAACACTCCTAATTGCTTCCAATTTCTTCGCTTTAGCAGGTCCCGTAATTCCACTGCTGACTCTGCTAAAAAGGACAGATTTTCCTTTTTGGATCTCTGAAAGCAGAACTTCAGTCTCAGAGCCCGTAAAGTTGTTCTTTTTGCTTCTTGATGCCATTGTCATGACTCAGCACTTCCTGGCACAGGAGCGAGGAAGCACAGCCTTATATGGTATAATTTTGGGCGTGGAGTATGCAAATCTACTATCCTCGTGCACGTGCAATTGAAGAGAAGCAGCCGTGGACTGTGGATGGTTGGATGGAAGTGATGTTCAGAGATGAATCACCAAGGAGACGGTGCTGGAGCTTTAGTTTGGTCCAATGAAACATAGAAAGATGACTGGCTGAAGGAAACCAGCACATTTCCACCATCACTGGGGATATGGGGCTGATGGCAGGTAAAGGACCAGAGGAGATGGCAGCCATTACCTCTGCTGGAGATGTTCAGCTGGACTCTGATGTTTTACACACTTTATGTTTAAATTTCATCAGTCAGAAGGAGGTTTGATGATGCTGAGCTCATTTTTCAGGATAATGATACATCACAGAGCAGAGAGAGTTCAGACTTTTCTCAACGACATGAACAGAAAACAGTCTGGATCTCAATCTGAGTTCAAAGTTCATGGTGGAAGTTGAGACATGACGAGGCTCCATCCATCAGTAAAGTCCTCAAAGAATTCAAGCTGTCATAAAAGCCAGAAGATTATTTCTTTAAATTCATGATCCATAATTGTTTCCTATACTTGATCTGAACCCTTTTAGGTATGTTTCACAAAGCCAGAATGTTCAGCTCATAGAAAATTAACTGTTTTATGTTACATCTGCGTGTTCATTCATTCATTCATTCAGTCCCAAAATATGAAAGATGAATGAACATCCTCCAAGTGAGGTGATTTAATAATGTTTGTCTTGGGTTGTAATCAAGATGATGCAGATATCGTCACACTTAACTCAAGTAATTGTGATTAAAAGTCATACAATGAATGAATCCTTTCCACAGGACAACCTGCAGAACAATATAACAGCATAAAAACACCAGAAACTGAACAAAAACTTAATACGTTTATTTCACAGAAAGTTTGCTAAAAACATCAGGTCGCTAACAGCAGTATTTTGTAAATATTAAAAAGTTCTTATAAATTTAAATAATTAATCTGTACTGGGTGATTAACCTGATCTCTGCTGTTTGACGTCAGCCACCACAGCTGCACCCAATGTGGCGCAATCAGCACGTGGCTAATTAGCATATCAGCAAACACGCCCATTATCAATACTTTTTCTGAACCCCGCAGCTATATTTATGTGCAAATGATAATATTCACACACACGGCGCGTGTTTTCTCCTTAATGAGAGTGAACTTAATACTGAGTGCACTCCTTCTGTGTCCACAAACATTGTGGGAGTTTTAGTCAGTTTAAGGATCAATCATGCAACAGGAGCGGTGGATTGTTTACTCATAAATGTTGATTTTCTCTACACGAGCAGTCGCACAGGAACAGAATCGGCCTCCAAGGCAATAACAAAACAACAGTGGATCTAATCCATGCTGCTGTATAATGTGATCAACTGTAATCTATTAATCAGCTGTGATATAGAATATTAAGGACAAAGCCAGCATAATACCAGCATTAGCTCACAGAGAACCCACACAGAGCCGAACATGATGGCTATCGTGCTGCTGCACTCAATGTTCCAAGAGAAAAGAATCCAACGCTCATCCAGCAACCTTAAAGGGATAGTTCGCCTCTTTTGACATGAAGCTGTATGACATCCCATATTAGCAACATCATTTATGAACATTTTCTTACCCCCTGCTGGGTCCTGTGAGCCGAGTTCCAGCCTCGTTTTGGTGTTGATGAAGGTAGTCCAGCTAGTTGGCTGGGGCTTAAAAAATAAAGCGTTTTGCTTCTCAAAACAATATGCGTTCAAAAGAGTAATACATTTGCATCACAAAATCGTTCTCCAGGAAAAAGTCAGACCATATCGTATCACTGCCTGTTGCCGCGCCTGTTACGGTGTTTGCTGCTCGGTCTGCACAGCACGCAGTGATAAGAAGGGAGAGAAAATAGGGCCAAGCGATTGTGAGGTCTGACTTTTTCTGGCTAACGATTTTGTGATGCAAATGTATTACTCTTTTGAACGCATATTGTTTTGAGAAGCAAAACTCTTTATTTTTTAAACCCCAGCCAACTAGCTGGACTACCTTCATCAACACCAAAACGAGGCTGGAACTCGGCTCACAGGACGCAGCAGGGGGTAAGAAAATGTTCATAAATGATGTTGCTAATATGGGATGTCATACAGCTTCATGTCAAAAGAGGCGAACTATCCCTTTAAAGCAACTCACGGGTCTGTACATTTTTTCCTCACAGAACATCTGCAACAGAATTACGGAGAACGGATTCTCCAATTTGCTATGAATGAAAGTCTTTGACTGAGGAATGTATGAAACACGAGTGACACGCAGAGGGTTTCCTAACCAAAGCAGGAAGTAGATGGAAACGTCTGAAACAACACAGGCTGAATATAGAAGAAGTGCACAGATTCCCCATAAAATCCTTTGACCTTTAAATCGGCCTTATTTGGACTCACTGATCACGAGCCAAATAAGCCAACAAGTCATCTTCCAGTCTGTGGTTTTGGTTTTTCTTCATGATCAAAGAAAACGACTGTATGTGTGTGACGGTGCAGGTCAGATGACTGTTTACTGATATCACTGGTGCTGTGCTGACCTCATTCACCTCTACTTCTTCTTCTCCTGTCTGTCTGCAGCTGATCTGGGAGCAGCGCCATGTTTCATTTATGAGGGAGAGAAAGCAAGACTCCAGAAATGTGACAAACTTGAGTAATGAGGACGCTGCACACAAGAAAAAAGGTCCTCAGTATTACAGGAAACTCTCAGATTGCCACACTTCTACAAGCGAGGTGATAGACTGCAGCAAAGCGTGCGCTCCTGTCCAACACTAATCTGCATTTAATGCTAAAGAGGAAGAAGAAGCATCTGATAAACAGTAACATGCACGCTGCCATCAAAGGAAGTTTCACTCTCAGGCGGCAAAAGTCATCTCAGAAACATCGAATTCTCAAAATTAACCTTAAAAGTCAATTTTAACGAAGCCCAGACACGATGAAACTCCAGTTAAATAGTCAATAGGGACAATTTTACTTCAAATTAGAGTCTAAGGAAGGAAGTTTTACCAGATAGACAGTGAGCTTCCATTTCTCTGAACCCAAGATGAGCATTTGTATCTAAAACAGCTGCTTGTGTTTGTTTTTCCTCCACAAGAAAAGAAGCTAAATGCAGCCAGTGAGGCTCAACTCTGCATCCTTCAATACAAAAATATTCCTGTTTTATAATTAAGTGAAGTATAAGGAAGTCTCTTTTTGGAGAAAAGTACCTCTCAAACCAAAGTTATGTTTGCTAAATATTCACCCGGACAACTTTGTGACCTCCAAAAATGAAAAATCCTTACTCAATATTTTTTTTCTGGAAGCTAAAAGATGTTTAGCCTGCTCATGGAAAAGGGATAAACCTTGTACTACTTTGATGTTTTACTTGGCGTTAGAAAAGATGAGCTACACCATAAAAATAAGCTTGACAAATTTTGGAAAAATCTGGAAGGTTTTCTGTAATTTCCTTGAGAAAAATGATATTGAAGTAGATGGCTGGAAAGAAGATTTATCCATCTTTTCATACTATCTTGATTTAGTTTACACATTTAGACCTTTACATATGTGTGTGTATATATAGATATACGCATTTATTTATTAACATATTTTTCATTTATTTATCTTTTTACCACCATGATTCTTACACAATAAATGAAATTTTGTTTTGTGGTTAAAAACGTATTTTTTATTATTTATTATTATTATTATTATTTTTTTTTTTTTTTTTAATTTTCAGTTATTTATTTATTAATTTTATTTTAATAATTATTATTGCTGTTATTATCGTTGCTTTTTTTTCTTATATGTACCTTCTTGTTCTATGTTGTTCACCGTTTGTAAATTAACAAAATGTGCAATAAACATATGTTTAAAAAAAACAAGACAAAGAAACAAACAAACAAAGCTGTCGTCCAACAGAAGGGTCAAACAGCTGATGTCTTTAAACCTAAAGTAGGAAATGGAGGAGGGACTCACTGAAAGCAGCGATGGCCAGGACGATGGTGATCATGATGGACACCCAGGACACCCACAGGGCTTTCTTGCGGTAGCTCTGCGCTTCGTGAGGCTTCAGGCGCATGCTGCTCTCCAGAAGGCCTGCAGACAACATCACAGACACCCAGAATGTGTGAGCAGAACTCGGGGAGGGCAGAGTGCAGAGATGGGGCAGTTTAACTTAATTTTCATTCCCTTTTTAATCATAATTCCACAAAGAACAATACAGGAAAACAGAGTAAAACTGTCTGTGTGCTGGAGAACCTGAGATGCTGTAACTCTGCTTTATAATATGTACAGTCTGCAGACACGCCTCATGTCTATATGAATTACCAGAAAAACAACAAGCAATGTAAATACAGCATATAAGGTAAAACAGTTTGTACAGTTTTAAAGTGAATATGTGGTCTGAGCTTCTTTACAAAAGGCCACAGCAGCGACAAAACTTAGAAAAATTACCAAAATACAACACAGCCAGTCCTCGTTTCTCTATATATTACCAGAAAAAGAGGAAATAGATGCGGTGATTTATTGAAACATGTGCAAACATAAATGTAAATACAAAATAAAACGTAAACAACAGAGTTTTAAAGTGAATATCTGCTCTGAGCTCCTTTCTCCTCCAACTCAGCCTGAACCCTCTCAGACCAGCTTTCTGTCCTTTCTTTAAGGAGTCTTCAGGAATAGTTCTCCAGGCTTCTTGAAGGACATCCCAAAGCTCTTCTTTGGATGTGGGCTGCCTTTTGTTCCGTTCTCTGCCAACATGACCCCACACTGCTTCAGTAATGTTGAGCTCCGGGCTCTGGGGAGGATTCATCCCTCCATCAGACCTGCTGCCACTGATTTTCAGCCCACTTCTTGTGTCCTTTGGCACAGCTCAGCCTTTTCTCCCTGTTTCCCTTCCTTAAGAACGGCTTCCTGACAGCCACCCTTCCATGGAGCCCATTTCTGATGAGGCTTGGGCCAACAGCAGATGGATCAGCTGAAGGTCCAGATGCATCTCTCAGCTCCTGTGTCAGGTCTTTGCTGGAGTTTTTCCTCTTTCTTAAGGACATCACTTTCAGATCCTGTTCATCTGCTGTAGATAGTTCTTTAGGCCTGACACTTCTTCTTCTGTCCTCCACTGGTCCAGTTTCCTCAAATGTTTTAAGGACACACTGCACACCATGCTGAGATATGCCAAGTTTTCAGCTGACAGCTCTTTGGGAATCCCCTTGTTGCTGCAGAAATCCTGTTTTCTGTCTGTCAGACTGTGTTATCTTTGCTGTTTTACAGAGAGGAAACTAAAGAAATAATCTGTTTGTTCTGTGTCGACACAACACTGGTTCATTCCTTGAGTTTGGTGCCTTTTTTGTCCTTCAAAATGAGTGAAAATGCAGAAAATGTCCAAAGAAAAACTTTGAAAGACCTTCAGAAAGTCTGGAGAACTATTAATCTAGATCAGTTAAAAGGTTACAAGAAAGTCTGGCTGCTTGGAAAGAAAATTCATAACAATATTACACAAGACATTTCTGGAAACACGTCATTACTTTGCTGGTTTATGAACAGTCAGGGGAACAAGCTGTGAACACCAACACATTATATCACCTTATGAGCAGGCAAATTACCGTCTAATTACCCACAAAACACAAAATGAACCTCACAGCACTCATTTTGAGTTGAGTTTGCAGTGATTATTTTCTACGTAACTCTGACTAATCTCCAGTAAATCCTGCTACATGCTCCCGGACGGTTGCTGCTGTACTTCATATTAAGAGTGCTTTTCTTTTGCAGTGTTTGAGGAGCGGATGGTTTCTGACACATGCATGGACAAGGCTGCTATTCATATTATTCACTTTCGTCTTACTTCACTGGTCACTTTATGTTTTTAAACTGTTTTTTAAAATTGTTTTTTAAATTCTTAGATTGTTTTTTAAAGTGTTTATAATTGTATAAACATTTTTATTGCTTAATTATGTCTTGCTACGGGATGCTAGAATTTCCTTCGGGATCAATAAAGTATCTATCTACACTGAAAAAAGTGACTTTTTGGTGAAGTAAACTCTATTAGAGTAACTGTCATAATTTCTGCCTTGTATTTTTCAGATTCAGTAAGAACTCGCGCTTCTTAAGTAAAATTAAACATTTTATTAACGTAATACATGAATTATGGGGAAAGAGTAAGTTTTACTTAGGTTTCCTCATACAATTTAAATGTTTAATAGTAGAAATAGAAACTTTACTCTGAAAGTGTATCGTTAAAATCTACTAAGTTACTTCATAACAGCAAATACTACAGATATATAAAATTGACTTAAAATTTTGAGTAAAATGATGTTCCTGCCTATGAAAAACAAGTAGACTTTAATTAATTTGTTTAAACAAATATAACTTAAAACTTAGATGTAATTAAGTAAATGTTACTTAATATCTTCAAAACTGTTATGTTTTATGTTAAGTAAAATTTACTTGATACTGGCAAGTGAGTGTTACTTGATATTGCAGCATTAAATATTACTTAAATCATCTGAGTGCAAATACTTACAAAGAGTTTTTTAAGTAAATCTTATGAGTTGTTTTTTCAGTCTATCTATCTATCTATCTATCTATCTATCTATCTATCTATCTATTGGCATTATTCTTCATAATCAGTTATATTTTAGGTCAAAATCTGGTGACTTAAACGTTGAAAAAGGGCAAGAAAGGAAATGGAGTTTCCTCTCAGTTATATCTAAAAAGTTAGTAAAGGAAATCCTGTCATATCTTAACAGAATTTAGGTCTGCATCCTCTGTATCAGGTAATTGAATAATTTATAACATTGATTATAAAATTAAGCTTTCACTCTGCAGTTATTTTCCTCATAAATTAGGTTTGAGGTGTGCAAAGTTTGATTTTCTGGCAGCATAAACACTAATTAAGACCGATTTCCTGCGTTGTAAACAAACATTATTCTGCTCCGCGTGCACCCCGCCTGCTGGCACATGAATCCGACAACGCATGTTGGGCACCACTTACCTCGGTCGTCTATGCTGTCTGATATCTTCATCTCCTGGTCCATCTTGAAGCCCACTCCGTGACTTTCTGCGCGGGGCTCCTGCTGCTGCTGCTGCTGCTGCTGCTGGGACTCCGCCTGCTCGCACTGCCCGTTCACCGCCGCGGGGTCCACGCCAACAGCCTGCTCCGGGACGGCGGAGGAGTCTGGCGGGGACGGGTCTGTCATCTTCTCGGAGGCGGGATGCGGTTCCAGGGAGGCGCTCCAAAAATGTCCCACCTGGGTGAGAGGTGCAGCCTTTCACACTGGCAGAGACCCGCAGACACAGGGGGAAGGAGGGAGATTCCTCGCTGATTCTCAGGTCCAGCTGCGCTAAATTGCACACTGTAACTGAGACGATACCGGAAATTGGGAGTGTACACTTCAGAATAAAGGCCAGGTTTCAACAGCGTGGTTTTCTTCATTAGTTTTGCACAGATACAAATACACGCACTAAAAAAATGCATATTAACAGCAACAACAACCCAATACGCTGAATTTTGCTCATGTAACACCACAGGAACTCGTTATCTGACAGAGGCTGGACAGAATGTGTCCGTGACTGATCATTTGAGACGAAAAAAAAGTAATAATCAGCAGGTAAACTAATTTCTAAACTGTGTCAGTTCGTTGTGCTGCGTCCTTGGGCAGAAGTGCCCCCATATGTTCATCAGTGTGTGATTATAGACTGCATATATTTTTAACAGGCTTTTTAACAGTGACTGCTGAGTTCTTCTCAAATTGATTTATTTTTTTATTTAGTCATTTATTATTATTATTAGTCAGTAGTAGTATTTTTTACTAGAATTTGTATTATTGTTGTTGTGGTTAATATACAATCATTGTAAATATTTATATATTTTTTGAGCTACTTGAATTTGAATTTCCCCCATTGGGGGATGAATAAAGTATTTTTCTACGACTGTGTCTGTGTGACTGAGAAACACATGTTGACCCTAAAAAATGTTAAAACGTCGATATAGAAGTGGACCATTTACCATTTGTGGGTCATTTACGTGTGGTTTGGTGTGGTTCTTCCCATTTTTGAGTCAGAAATCCGACTTCGGGGACATTCCAGGTGATTTTTTTCCGACTGGGATCTCGGAAATTTTGACTTCTAAGTTCAACTGGAACGCATCATTAATGCCCTGTTTCCTGTATTTTTTTATTCATTTAATACCTGGACAGTTCGCCAGCCAATAACTCCACAACATTTAAAGTGAACTCCCCATTCAAACATGTTATAAAGCAAATAATCCCCGTAGTAACATCAAAATACTGCTTATTACGCTTCATAATTTCCAGCTGTGTGATGGTAAAATAACGTTTTCTCTCTCGAAATAAACACACAATATGTCTGTAAATAAACTTCTGAGCACAAAAAAATGTGCAATACTTTTCTAATCCTGTTCTTAGACTTTCACTTCAGCTAACAAATCAATTAGGCTAAATAACCTACTGTTGAGTTAAAATGTATACATTTTTATTGAGCAGATATGACCGGAAGTTATATTTCTACAACTTGACAAACCTGACAAAAAAGATGTCGCTCAGTCTGGAGGAGAAAGAAAGCGAGAAGAAATCGCGGAGTCGTGGAAAAAGCCACACCTGGTCTCTAATTACCGATGTCGGTGGAGTTCACGAGACTTCTCCTCGCGCTACAGCTTCCGCCGCGGCTGCTGCGCCGCGCGCGCGCTGCGCTCTCCGCGAGGAAAACATCTGTCTCGTTATGACTGAGCGAGCCGGCGGAGCTTTGCAGATAGAAATAGGTCACAATCAATCTCATTCATAAAGTCTGTTTAATTTGAGTTTAGATTTCCTCCCGTGGCGCGCGCAAACACCAAACCCCTGGAGATGGTTGCTATGAGACGGGAACGGAAACTGACGTTACTTAGCGTGTTATTTTCTCGTGTTTTGTTTTGTTTGTGCTTATCTTTCACATATCTGGCAAACAAAGCTCATTACCGGAAGAAATACAGAAATAAAAAGCAGATTCTTCATGATTAAAACAAATGTTTTTCATTTTAATATCACTTTCAGTAACATTAAGCTCCAAAGTTAGAATAAAACTCGGGACAAAACACTGAGCATTAGCTCCGTTCTTGGTCTCTGCTTCCCTTCAGTGGGAGATGCGGAGTAATGCAGGAGTTGTACCACTAAACATTTAAATATACATTCCTGCCCTTTATATAATAAAAAAACAAAGAAACTGGAGGTTTATCTGAAACTAAAGTATGCAAATAGGGAGATATTTAACTTATTTAGATCCCATGAACTATAGCCTACATCTCTCTGGAAGGGGCATTTGTGGAATTTTACGACTGGCTAAAGGAAAATAAAATAAAAATCTGCCGCATGTGTCATAAGAGTCTAAAAAAAGCAACGCCCAGTTGGTTTTTTCTAGCAATATTAAAGTAATTAAAAGGAGCCCAAAGCCCGCGTGTGACCCCCTGTGGCTAATCTGGGCATTTCAACCTTTAAATTCAGCCCTTCAACTCTGGTCTATATTCTATAGTTGAGGAAAATATCATGTAAATACATAAAGGGCTAAGATACGATATAACACATCTGGATTATTGTAATTCATTTATGATGAGGTACAGGAGAAACAGCAGTATTTCTACTAAAACTGGAGGCCTCCGATATGCACTTCCATGTAATTTTACAGTAAAGACAACTTTAGCTTCTTTAGTTGATGATTTATAAACATAATTTCTCCCCACAAAGGTGCATTATCTTGCATAATAGACTCAAAAACAAATCTCTTTTCAAATTTTCTACATGGACATGAACCGCTGGTGTGTTTACCATCTCTGGACCCCAGAAAAACCTCAGTGTGTAAGGCCTGTTCGTCCAGGATAATATGGAATAATAACTGAAGTACACAACCATTATTCCAGCCAGAAGTCATGAAGATCTGTATCCCACTGGCCTAGCTTTGTTTATTTCAAATGGGGAAATATTTGGACTGATGGTTTTCTGTTTTACATGTCCCAATTTGTGAATCCAGAGCACTTTATCATTTTATCGTAATTATTTATGTTTAATGTCCTGGTCCTACGCTATTTAATGTAAGAAAGAACTATCTTAATTTATTCTTGATAACTGCGACACTGAACTTTGTTTTTGTTGGAAAAATATGCACTTTGGTTTCCATGAGCGAAGCAGCAAAAACACAAAGAACTAAATAATCTTTAACAAAAGAAAAAAAGTAGTCAAAGAGTTTTATTTCTGCCCTTCACCTCTTGGGTCTGTTTCTGATTTTTTTGTCTATGTATTAATGAAAGAAAAGAAAAGAAAAAGAAAGTTTCAATTTCTAAAAAGTGGTAATAACAGTTTGCACCACCGGCCGCTGGTGGCGCTGTTCAGGAAACGGACTACCGGTTTCAGACTCGGCTTTTCATTTCGTTCTTCCGGTGCCCCCATCGCCCCACTCCCTCCCGGAGCTAACGCCGTCGGGCTTGGCTGTGGGAGCGTAATGGCGGTGCACCGGGGACCATCTACGAAATGGCTCTTTACCCGGGAGCAGCTCGAAAACACCCCGTCTCGACGCTGCGGAATAGAGGCCGACAGGGAGCTCTCTTACCGGCAGCAGGCCGCCAACTTAATCCAAGATATCGGCCAGAGACTCAACGTGTATCCTCCCTGAACCGCAGAGGCTAGCCGGTACATTACCGGGCTAGCTGCTAGCCTTAGCTTCAGGCGGACTGGAACTGCGAAGCTAATTTTAAACTAAACCTCTGTATTTATACTACTTTAAGCTTTCCAGTCCCTTACACAGACTTCCCTTTTAAAAACGTTTAAATATAACTGGGATAACTCGGTGTTTGCCTCCTGTTTTAGGTGTTCAGGCCCGCTTGCTAGCTTAGCTATTGTTTGGTCTGTTTAGACTGCAGATTCTATTGTTAGCTTTGTGTCTACTGATCACAACGATAAGTGATTACTCACACTGTTTGTACATGTGTTAAAATCCTAAAATTATCACGTCATGAACTGACCCTTAAGTCACCGGTAAATTGAATTTAACGACCTGGTATTACAACCGGTTTTCTACTTTAGCGCTGCTAGCCGTTTCTCCGTGTCAGTGTTATGTGATACACTGCTGAAACAGTTTGTTTTACCTCATGTACTGTCCTTAACTTCTTGTCCAGCTCTCAACTAATTATCAACACCGCTATAGTTTATATGCATAGGTTTTATATGATCCACTCCTTCACCAAATTCCACAGAAATGTAAGTACATCTGCAGTTTTTTTTTGTCTTGTAACACAATTCACGGTGGTACTTATTGCGCATAACTGATGTTTTTGTTTTTTCTCGCGCCCCTCCCTATAGATTATTTCCCAGACCACGTTGTTCCTGGCAGCTAAAGTTGAGGAGCAGCCTAGGAAGCTGGAGCACGTCATTAAAATTGCCCATGCCTTCATTAATCCACAAGAGCCGGCCCTAGACATTAAAGGCAGTGTAAGTGTAACGATCAAAGAATTGATTTGGATTTTCACAGGGTTGGAATTCATCCTGGATTTGATGTGATACTCTTCCTTCCAGATGGACTGTGTTGCATTAGAGATTAACTTTGTGTGTCTTTGTTTTTCTGTGGTATATGTGCCCTTACATGTGAAGCAGTTGTTTGTAAATGCTTCATACAAACATATTGATTTAACAAAGATTTTCTGTGGGTATGAGATTGAATCACCTCTGATTTTATGTCATTTAAAATCAGTTGGTTGTGGACCAGTTATTTGTCTCTGTGGGGGACAGTTTCTTGAAATTTAATAAGCCAAATTATAAATTTAGCTTTGAGAAATGGTGATCCACACCAAGAGCATCTGTGGCGCTCAAAGGAGACGAGTTGAACGGCTTTTCTCACCAAGCTTTTACATCCTGCTGAAACTGTAGACTCGGCTGGAGGAATTATTTGAACTTGACGTGTCGTTACACCTCAGCAGAATCTGTGAAAGAAGCCATGTTGAGGGCTCAGTTTCCCTAAACTGCTGTACAGAGCGGCCATAAAAGGAATGTGCAGACAGTAAATAAGAAATATAGATGAAAATAAAGCTAAAGTTATACAAAAGGGACTGACAAACCGGTCATGAAATTAAATATGAGCTCCTCCAAAGACGTGTTTGTCGTAAAAACGGTGAGAGGAGCCTGAAAACTAAAGCTCCACCTCCTGTTTTAGCTTTGTTCTGCCTACTTTTCTCCCACAGTAGAGGTCGGGTGCACGCGGCTGATTCGCTCTGTTGATGTTCGTGTTCTGATGTGTAAATACAGTCAAACGCTGTGAGACAAAAAGCAGCTGCGCTTCACATGATTGCAATGAAAAAAAACCAACTGCTTTCCAGCCATGTGGAGGAAATGCAAAACATGGCTCACCAATGAGACGGGTCTTTGTCTTTAATTTGTTTGTTATGAATACTTTTTGCACCGTGGAGCTAACAGAGATGCTAATCTGAGAGCTGCGTCAATCAGTTAATCTCAAAAATTTATATTAGTTTGTGTAGCTGAGCTGGACTTTGAAAGCAGCTGCGATAACGCACTCAGACGGGCTGCCTGACAGGTTCGACATTTATGTGAAGGATGTGTTGACACAGTTTGGCAGCATCAAGGTCAGTAACTCCTGTACCGATCCATCTGTCACCTCTACATGAGGGTAAACAGATTTTTACCTCCTGAGCTAGGGTGCTATTTAGGCACCAACACCAAACTCAAGATAGGAAAAAAAAACATCAGGTCAGCATCTCTGGTCCACTCTTTAAGGGTTTAATAGGAATTAAAAACTATTCACAAGTTCCATCTTAAATTCTGGTCCCTGGCTTCCCTCGACTTTCACTTTTCTTTGTTTAAGTTGGACTCTCACGACTCTTTTCTCCTGTCACTCATTTGTTTACTGCTCGAGCTCAGCACCGCAGCTGCCAACATGGTGTCCGCTTCCCAGAATGTGTTGCTCTCCTTTTTTATTGAGAGTTTCTTCGACTCTGGCTTTTTATAATTGGACTTTACGTAATTTGTGGACTAGTTCCTCGTCTCTGAAAGCTGTTGTGGATACAGATTCATGAATTAAACATTTAGTAAACCAAATCATTGATTTAGCAGTGAGAAATAATCAAAGAAGAAGAGCTGGACGGACAGGGTTCGTGTCCTTGTGAAATAGTTGTAGGATCAGCTGGGGGGAAATATTTGTGTTTGGATTCAGAAATCAATAAAGACGTTTTCTTTCCCGGCTAACAAGGCAGGAGGAAAGTGAAACAATGACAGCAGGAGCTAGATTTATCATTTTTACACCAAGAAAACATCCACAACACGGAACTAGGCGTGTTGATCCGTGTTTAAATAGCTGCGGGTGTGTGGCTTACGCTTTATTTGGTGCATCGGGTGAAAACAATAGACTGTAAACACCGCAGAGGGTCCAGAAGACGCCTTGTTAGTGTCAGGGTTTTGTTTAAGTAGGTTCAACTAAAATTTAGTGGCTGATGATTTCACCGGAGATTTGGGTAAAAGGGTGTTTTTTGAATAATGAATTTGCTTATTTAAATTACTCGTCTGACCTATTTAGCTTAGAGGAGCGAAGACGAACACAGTTTCCTTTGGTTTTAATGAAATGCTTTGGTCAAAACACCACAGAACGTACTACGCTTGTTCAGCCGCGTCCTTAAAGGGATATTTCGTCTCTTTTGACATGAAGCTGTATGACATCCCATATTAGCAACATCATTTATGAACATTTTCTTACCCCCTGCTGCGTCCTGTGAGCAGAGTTCCAGACTCGTTTTGGTGTTGATGAAGGTAGTCCGGCTAGTTGGCTGGGGTTTAAAAAATAAAGCGTTTTGCTTCTCAAAACAATATGCGTTCAAAAGAGTAATACATTTGCATCACAAAATCATTCTCCAGGAAAAAGTCAGACCTCACAATCGCTTGGCCCTATTTTCTCTCCCTTCGTATCACTGCCTGCTGCCGCCTGCCGACAGCCGCGCCTGTTAAGGTGTTTGAAGTAGGGGACTGCTCGGTCTGCACTCCGGTCTGCACAGCAGGCATTAGCCGCTTTCGGACAGAGCCGTTCTAAGAACTGTCCTCCTCGAATTTCGTTCTGATAACTGTCCTTCCCCAGCGGAACTGTTTCAGTTTGCATTCGCACATGAGTCGGGACTGATGCGGCGCCTTCGTCTGCAACAGCGACGTGTTACTTAGCGCCACATTCAACAACAAAACAAAACAGTTCCTGTATGTGCGAATGCGGGCGAAAACGGCCCTGCGGATTAAAAGGTTATAGGAACTGCCAAAGGTTCAAAATGCAAATGTATTACTCTTTTGAACACATATTGTTTTGAGAAGCAAAACGCTTTATTTTTTAAGCCCCAGCCAACTAGCCGGACTACTTTCATCAACGCCAAAACTCGGCTGGAACTCGGCTCACAGGACGCAGCAGGGGGTAAGAAAATGTTCATAAATGATGTTGCTAATATGGGATGTCATACAGCTTCATGTCAAACGAGGCGAAATATCCCTTTAAAGGTTAATGCTCTGCTTGGCTGGGAGGTCTGTGAGGCGTAGGCTGTGTCATCCTCCCCAGGCCGCTCTGTAACCATGCAGGCTGTATGTGGGGAACGTTTACGCCCAGATCGGTTTCTATTCAGGAAAACTAGACTCAGACTCAGATAAAAGGTGACGTAGAGCAGGAGGACATGGTGGAGATGCTCATTTTGATGACCTGAATGACTCCATGCATGGGAGGAGGTGGGACAGCTGACCCGTAGGGTTGTGTATAATAGTGCTCTCCTTCATCTCTCTCTTCTGTGGGGTATTGAGCTATTGTGTGAACTTTGATTCGGACAGATATTGACACTTGATTTTCCTTGAAGTGGTCATCGTGTGGACAGCTTTACGTACAAAGGCTTCGACACGTTTCAGATCCGCTCGGGTGCATTTATCACATTTTATTTGTGAACGTGACGACAAACTGACGCTGTGTGAGAGAAGCAAAGGAAAACCAATGTGGACAAACTTTTTTTAAATGGCTTCTCCAGCGTTTACATCCTCTGGAGCTGCTGCTTTTCTCAGGCATGCCGTTCAGACATTGAGTCGTTTGTTTGAGGATTGTTGGGAAGCACATTTTTTAATTCTTCATCACCTGATCTTTTTCAGGCATTCCAGCTGCAGGCACAAGAGCTGGTAGCGCTGGAAACAATAGTGCTGCAAACGCTGGGTGAGCACTTTACAGCCGAAGTTCTGCACATCCTGCATGTCGCTCTTTCTGTGTCAAATTGAAGTGGTTTCTGCTTCCAGCCGTAGTTATAGCATGTGGATACATGTGCTTTGGTTGTGTGTTTACATTCCCTCCTCATTCTCTCACGTCTCCTTTAGTTTCCTCCTTTAAACAAGTCTAACCCACCCAGCCAGCGTGTGTTTTTGTGTGTGTTGTGTTCGTTTCATTGACTGACCGTCAACATTCTGATTGCAGGTTTTGAAATAACAGTTGATCATCCTCACACAGATGTTGTGAGATGTTCCCAGCTAGTGCGAGGTATTCCCCTTTTCTTCTAAGCTTTTGTTAGGCTCTTACCCTCAGAGGATCTATTCTTTAACATTCAATCTGTCTAATATAGTGGATCCACTCTGCTTTTTCCTTCTTTAAAAAGCTTAACTTGTCATTAAAGTGACTTTTTCCTAGTGCAAGATCCCATTTTTGGATCCAAGCATCTCACTCTCAACTACATTAAAGGGATAGTTCGCCTCTTTTGACATGAAGCTGTATGACATCCCATATTAGCAACATCATTTATGAACATTTTCTTACCCCCTGCTGCGTCCTGTGAGCAGAGTTCCAGCCTCGTTTTGGCGTTGATGAAGGTAGTCCGGCTAGTTGGCTGGGGTTTAAAAAATAAAGCGTTTTGCTTCTCAAAACAATATGCGTTCAAAAGAGTAATACATTTGCATCACAAAATCCTGAATCCAGAAAAAGTCAGACGTCACAATCGCTTGGCCCTATTTTCTCTCCCTTCATATCAATGCGTGCTGCCGCCTGCCGCACCTGTTACGGTGTTTGCTGTTCGGTCTACACTGCACGCAGTGATACGAAATTTAATTTATTATTTAATAATAATAATGAAATAATAATATATTTTAATATATTAAGATTATATACTATTTTATAAAATTATATAAAAGTATAATATTTTTATAAAATATATCAAATATATTTTATACATGGCGCTAGCCGGACTAGCCGGAGAGAAAATAGGGCCAAGCGATTGTGAGGTCTGACTTTTTCTGGCTAACAATTTTGTGATGCAAACGTATTACTCTTTTGAACGCATATTGTTTTAAGAAGCAAAACTCTTTATTTTTTTAAACCCCAGCCAACTAGCCGGACTACCTTCGTCAACGCCAAAACTCGGCTGGAACTCGGCTCACAGGACGCAGCAGGGGGTAAGAAAATGTTCATAAATGATGTTGCTAATATGGGATGTCATACAGCTTCATGTCAAAAGAGGCGAACTATCCCTTTAATTGATCTGTGTAATTTAAAGTCACATTCATGTTTTTTTTTTTTTTTTTTTTTTTTTTTTGTTAATGCTGCTTAAACCGTTTTCGAATGAGCTCTAAAACAAATCTTCTTTTTCTTTTACAGCAAGCAAGGATTTGGCACAGACTTCCTATTTCATGGCTACCAACAGGTTATTATCCTGTTCCCATTATTGCACTGTAATGGCACACTATAGCTTCCTGTCCTGCAGGGTCCCCCTTCCTGTGTCCAACGCCCTGTTTGCGCTCGGGTCCTGGGAACCCCTCCACTGGGAAGTACCGGCCGGGCTGCTGTGTGCGGTGTATTGTACAAGGGCTGCGTGTTGGCACATAGGGGTTGAATGCACAATGTGGAGTGTAGTGGTGCTGTTTACCTCTCCGGGTTGTTTGGTACGGAGTGCACATGTCTAAAAACAAAAGCTCAAATGGTAGCCTGAATATAGATTGCCGCTAAAGATTCTTAAACTTATAGAGTTTCTTGGTAAGTACAGTTCACAGTTCCTTTATTGTTTTTGTTTTTATTTATTTTTTTTGTATATTTTTCACCCCAGAGGAGCTAACAGTGAAACGCCAAAGTATACTGCAAACTGAGTTATTAGTTTATTCCTGGTAGAAGCTGTCGTGTTTTTCACCGAATATTTGAAGAAATAAGTCGTGAATGTATGTGTAAGGGAACACTGCAGAATATCAGCACTTAAGTCTTGGTTCAAGTTACTATAAATGCTAATATATCAAATTAAATGTATTTTTTTGGGGTCTGTATTTATTAACCGTGTCGTTACTTGAAGTTAAAACGTCTGGTGCTAACTACCTGATTTCAGCGATTGCTCAATCATCTGAAAAGGCTAATTTATGGCTAATTATGTTTATATATACACATCAAATCAGGCGAGCTGCTCAATGAATTAAAGCGTTGCTTTGCCTCCCATTGAGTATGAAGCAGAAGCTCCGCCCTAACAGGACAAAGATCGATGATGTCATCTTTCTTTTGATCGGCCTCACCTTTAAGAAGTTTAACCAAAACATTCAGTCACACAATAAATTAAGCTTTCAGTTGGACGATTCAGTTTAATCCAATAATACTTCATTAATCCCTGATATAGTCGTGTATATATAACAAAATTTAGATAAAAAGTAAGTTGATGATCGAATGAATGGATGGATCAGGGTGTTTCAACTCACTGCTCCATTCAACTCGGTTCACTTCAGTTCATTTATGCAGCATTTATTAAGCTGAAGGCACTTTAAAGAGAAAGTAAACACATTCATCATCAGTCCAGTTAGATATGAAGCCGATTAATTAAAAGTTTCCCAGTTAAAGGAACCATTGAATCTTCTCTTCCATCCAGATTGTGTCATTTTTGCTGTTTTAAAAGTATTTTCATGCAAACGGGACCTTTATCCCAGCTGTAAGGGCGTAAAAATTATGTAAAACTGACAGTTGGATCAGACATTAATGCATCAAGTATTGATTTATGCATCATATAAATCAGTATTTGGAGCATCCATAGGCACACAATTCACTTGATTTAAAGTTTTTATCGAGAACTATAGTATAGAAACCTCAGTTAAATATATTTACCGACACGTTTCACTATTATAGTGTAAAAAAAAGGCCATTTTCACTCTGATCTTAGAGTTATTTCTAGGATTAACTCAGAAAGACTTGATAATTATGGGCCCTGATTATCCTCAGTTTTGTCACCTTGTAGCTCTGACCCATATTGTAGTTTTTAATGTTCCACAGGCAGTTTGCAGTGTAGTTTGGGATTTGGGATGCAGGGGAAATGAGCTCGCCCACATCAGTGTTTCTCAGTCTCTGAGTTAACGTCGTTACATGAAGTTTGGTGATCAGACAAAGTGAGCTCTCACTCCTATTTTAACGGCTCATCTTGTGCAAAGTTTGTCTCGTTAAGAGATTGAGAAACATTGTTCTGCAACTTTCCCTTTTTCGAGCATTGAAATAAAAAAAAACGTAACGCGGCCCCGCTGGTTCGGTATCTCCGAGGAACATGACATAGGAACAGTTTTCTTAGATGTTACAGTTCTAGAGAGGTAAGGTTGTGTGAATGTGAAGCTGAGTCTGCATCATGGTTGCTTTATGTGTCTTTGTGGGTGTGAAATGCCCCGAGCTGACGGCTGCATCTCTGTGGTGTTTCTTATCTCTTCCTGCAGTTTGCACCTCACCACCTTCTGCCTGCAGTACAGGCCCACCGTGGTCGCATGCGTCTGCATCCACCTGGCCTGCAAGTGGTCCAACTGGGAGATCCCGGTGTCGACCGATGGGAAACACTGGTGGGAGTACGTGGACCGCACGGTGACGCTCCAGCTGCTGGATGGTAGGAGCGCCGTATGATTCTTAAGCCTCGTTTCCACTATGCAGTCAGGTACGGGTCGGGTTGCTTTGGGGTCAGCTTGCGTTCCCACTGTACAAAGGGGACCCTCAGGGGTGGGCGCAGTGCGTGCCGAAGCGTAAATAGCAAATAGCATCCATAGTTTGGAACCACCTCCAAGCTTCTTCAGCTTAATGCGACACTGGCTCGCGGTCCGGTTTAAACCACTCTCTGCCATTTTTGCGGCAATCAGCTGGAAAACTTTTTGGTTTCGCACAGCGCCATCGAGCTCCCGCTGCACAGCCTCCTCACCAACAACGGAGAGCAGAGCCTGGAACCGGTCCTGTGTGCTCGGTACCCCAAGCAGAAGGGTTACAGACATGGTAACGGGTTCCATGGGACCGGTACGCTTTCATGGAAACACTGAAATAAGCGAACCGTTCTGAACCGACCTGTACCGGACTGCATAGTGGAAACGAGGCTATATGCGACACTTGAACTGGACCATTTCATATTGAGCTTAAAGTGTGTTGTAATGCAAGTGTAGCGGGACTCTGGTTAGGTTTAGGCATCAAAACTACTGGATGAGGGTAAGGAATGATGATGGTAAAAAACAGCCTTTCATGCTCCTACAAAGCATCATGTGATGAGGTGAGGAAGGTTTGTCTCTGTGTTGTATACAGCTGATATTGGACCTGACACAGATTTGAAAATGAGTCTTAAGGCTAATAAGAGGTTATTAATTTAAAGAAGTCGTGTTTGCGATGTGTTCAAGTGCTATTTTATTTGTTCAGAAGCTTGAAATGAGGAGACACAGCAGGGGGCCTTTGGTGTCTAAGAGCCGATGTGGCCTAAGATGCTCATAACGAAAATGGTAACGGTACGCTTTCGTGCATAGTGGAAACACGCCAAAAGAACAGCAAAGATGGCTGAAAAAAAAAAGTGTTTTATTGTCGGCCTTTATAAACAAAGAGTTGGTTTGTCGTGTGTTTGTTGCTTTCAGAGCTCACCCACGAGTTTCTTCAGATCTTGGAGAGGACGCCCAGCAAGCTAAAGAGGATACGAAACTGGAGGGTACGTCATAGACACTCGGCTTGATGTGTCCTGTTGTAGCGGCTGCTGTTCACGTTGTTCACGTTGTTCACGTTGTTCACGTTTTTGTTCACGTCCAAACTTATCGTTTTTGTAGGCCATCCAAGCGGCTAAAAAACCAAAGACGGAGGGCTCGGCCATGGACAGTGCCTTCCAGGGGACGTCCTTAGACGGCCTTCCTGGCGTCAACAACTCCTTCTTCCCTTCCACCTCGTCATCGGACTCTTCGGACATGCCCAGCCTGGACGCCATCACCGCCCCCTACAACTTGTACCAGCCGCTCAGCGACCAATCCAAGAGTTGCGGCTACGACCAGTACTCCCAGCCCCCCCACTCGGACTTCACACTGGTCAAACACAAACACAAAGCGGCGGGCGGGTCGAGCGCCGACCCCCAGCAGCTCGGCGTGAACGCCGCGGCGCTTTCGCGGCCGCAGAAAGTCTTGACTCTTGAAAAGTACAGAGAGAAACAGTCGGCGGAGCAGGCCTTGCAGAACTGCGTGAAGGAGGAGACGAGCGCCGACGCGTACGCCGCCCCGGCGGTCTCGTCTCACCACCACAAGAAACGCTCTCAGCTGCAGCAGGCGGGCCAATCGGGCGAAGGCCGGAGGGAAAAGTCCAGCTTGAAGAAGCCTCGGCTGCCCGCCTACGCGGAGAACGGCTCCGCCACCAGCGAGGAGCTGAAGATGCGAATCAAAGTGTCGTCGGAGCGCCACGGCGGCTCGGAGCGGGGCGGCAAAGACAAACACAAAGAGCACGGTGGCCACCGCCACTCAAAACACGGTCACAGCAGGGGAACCGTAGACGGCGCCTCGCTGTCCGCCCGAGCTCCCAGCAGCCAGTGCAACGACGGGAGCTCCTCCGGCTCGTCTCGTAAGAGGCCGCACTCCGACGCCGGAAACCACAACCACCACCACTCCTCCAAGAGCCGGTCCTCCAAAGGAGGCCTGAGCTCGTCCCACTACGCATCAGACCAGAGGATGATGGAGCACCACGACGGAACCAACGGCGTGCTGATGTCCAACGGCCAACACACCGACTACAAAAACACTTTCGACATGCTGGACTCTTTACTAAGTGCCCAAGGAATGAACTTGTAACTCTCCGAGTCCCTAGTGTTGTCTAGGATAAGGTATTACCACGTTTTATAGAATTTAAAAAGTGAATTTATTTGTCTTAAGTTATCAGAATTCTGCATCACCCTCAGTTGTGTCTACACTCTGGTTCTCTCTAATGTAAATTTAAATGCATAGAGGTGTACACACACACACACACACAGAGGAAAAAAAAGAAAACCAACAAAGTTTTAGGAATGTGGCTGAAAAAGAAATGTGACTTTAAATGTTTTAAACCGCGAGCTGACATTGATTTTAACGTGCATGTTGTCGAGTCACAAAAGGGAAGACATAGCTAGTGTTCGCAGCCATTGTGACAGTTTACACTTATTTTATTCTATTTTTGTTTCAACATGTTGTTCCACTAAAAATCTCAGGTTGAACTCGAACTTTTTTGATAAGAAAAAAAAAAGAATAAAGGAAAGAAGGAAGATAAAACGGATATTCCGTTTGGGTTTACGACCCGTTTCCGTGGAGATGCATCACCTCGTCCGTTGAGTCCACGAAGACTGACTTTAGGAAATATGGGCTGCTTATCTATCAGCGCATCAATAGTTCAGATCAATTACAAATGTGAGGCTGACTCCATTTTTTACCGTCTGTTTTGGACGTCCAAGGCCATGCAGAGCTGCGAGCGGCGTGCACGTTTGCACCTGCTGTGGAGGTGCAGCCGAGATAGAGCGGCTAAAATTGCAAAATGGCCTTGTGATTGTACCGAGTGAGTATCCAGTATGATAAATGTTATTCACTATCAGAAAATACAGATCTAAAAGTAAGACTGTGTATATAGGACTGTAGTTTGGTTTATTGCATCAGTCCCAACTTAACTCCATTGTATTATGCGATCCAAATCAGACTGTGTTTTGATGAACATATCCTTGATTTATGTATTGGAGCCCAAATAAAAAGATATAAAAGTGATTTTCTGTTCTCGGCTGTCAGACGTCGGAGCTGAAATTCAGCCGCTGGGGTCGATATTTACAGTTGGATGTTTATAAATCTGTTTTTTTTGTTTGTTTTTAATATACATTTCATGATAAATGAGTTACTTTGTTCTTCCGCTAAAGCGAAGGATTGTTTATCAGCAAGATTTCACTAAATCAACCAGCCTGTGCTGCATGAAACTGGCTTCTTACTGTACACAGTCACAGTGATGCTCAAAGGTGTTTGCACATTCTGGTGAGGATAATGTCAACGACCGGGGGCCAGATGCATAAATAATTCACACACAACTTACCATAAAACAATGCAGATGCTACCAGTGGGAAACCCCTGTGAGCTTTAACCCTTTAATGTCCTGTTCTTCTGTATCTTACCAAAGATTTATGGCAGTAAACCGTCTCTACTGCTCTCTTTGGGTATGCTGTGCCAATGTTAAAACTAGGGCTGGGTAACGATTAAAATGTTTAATCTAATTAATCGCATGATTTCCCTGATTAATCACGATTAATCGCATTTGTACGCAAAATCCAAAAATGAATCCAAAAGTAGTCTATAGCTTTTAGCATATAGTTTTGTTTTAAATGTGCTGCCATATGAATGAAAGTGCCATAACATTTGTTGTGCAAACACACTTTTAACATCAGCATCTTTCTGTAGTTTTTATGTAGAAGCCTCGCTCCACTGTCTGTTTCCTTGAATGACTTGCTGCTATCAGTTGTGTGTTTTGCCTTTAAGTGATATTTTAGACTGGAACTACTACGCTGAGAAGACAATTCAACTTGGCAGTGTTTACAGATGACTTTGGTTCTGTCGACTCCGCCGTCTGGAAGAACTTTAAAATGAAAATGGCCGAGTAAATGTTCCGTATCCTTCTCCATGTTTGGTGGATCCACCGATTACTTTCTTTTCCGGTTCCACAGCAGACAGCAGCAGACTTTTACAAAATAAAAGCCTGTGAGCAACAGACTTTTACAATAATAAAATAAATAATAAAACTGGGGTGGTTTGTGGCGTAGTGGGTTGAGCAGGCGCCCCATTTACAGAGGCTATAGTCCTCGCTGCAGCTGGCCCGGTTCGAGTCCATCGGACGGCCCTGTGCTGCGTGTTGTTCCCCCTCTCTCTGCCCCCTGCTTCCTGTCTGAACTTTCTTATCCATTAAAGGCACAAAAGACCCCAAAAAAAACATGCGTTAATGCACGATAAAATATTTATTGGCGTTAAATAATTAATGCGTTAACGCGATAATAACGAGTTAACTCACCCAGCCCTAATTAGAAACTACTATTTAGAAATTGTTGATTTTCTGGCACAGGACGATCTCACAGGCCTCCGCTGGGTCGTTTAAAGTAAACCCCAAACATCCCCTGATAGACGGTGTGTTCATCTGTCGCAGATGAAGCAGGAGAAGGAGCTCTGATGTGCGTTTTTTAACCTCCGATGGGTCGTTCAAACCTGTTGGTTTGCTCCGTTCGTCACCACACGACAGATTACACAAGTTTAATACTCGGTGAAACCGCTTGTTCTTGGCTGATGCTTTCATTCTCGTGCCTTTATTTGTGGTGCAAACAGTGTCCTGATATGCTAATTAGGTGAGTGGCTGCTTCTATAATGGGTAGAAATGATTTAGGTACACACAGCTTAATCATATTTAGATTTCTGCACAGGTTTATGCTTCTGGCCTCGAGAAGTAGTTGGACAAACGCATAATTAATGAGCTAAAGAGGACCTTATATTTAAGATATTATAGTTAAGATGGAGTGTTGCCGGATAAATGCACACACCATCCAAGTTCTTTTCTTTTCTCTTTTCCCAGAAAAGCTTTATCTTTATGTCCTGGGTGGAACCCACAGGCTTTTCTTTCCAAAGCCCAACAATACCGCCGGTTATGCTCCATTAGTTTGCTTCAGCAGCTAAAACTGAGTCTAACCCGCTTGAACCTGATGGCCGCCTTCATTTATGGGGTCCACTGCCTCCACAAAGGAGGTCTGGAACAGGGTCTATGAAGATATTAAGACTCCGCAACATGGGAACTATTCCTTTAGATCAGCACAGATTAGTTGAGCCTGATATCTTCCCTTGATCTCATGAGGCAAACGTACTTCATTCCTAGGAGCTTGAATAAGAGCAACTGGAGTTCTTCTTAGTTCTTGAAGACGTTTCACCTTCCAGATGAGAGCTGAAAGAAGTCCAGCTGCCCTGATTGAAGCTCCTAGGAGTCGGAATATACACTAACATAAGAACTTCACTGTTTCCTGGCTTTAGTTGTGCATGTTTAGAGTTGGCAGTGTGAATAAAAGCAGCATACCAAAGGTTCCCTTGTCCAAGGCTCACCAGCCAGTCAGAAAATACAGGGAACCAGGAAGTTGGCTGGAGGGGCATCAATGGACGTGTTTACCCTGCAAATTTCAAGATGCAGGGAAATTTTTAGGGCTAACTTAACACTTTGAACTCTTTGACCTTTTCCCGGCTTTTTTTTTTTCAGCCAGTATGAAAGTTTTTAGCGGTTTGTTCCCCAAAGCAGGACCTTCCTGAGCCTTTGGTGCCTCTGACTCCGTCGCCATTTCCTCCAGTCAGTCAACTTCGTCCAAAGGAGGACGCTAAGTTCTAACCACTGCTTACCTGGAACACCCAAATCCCTTCAGTATATTAACCCGTTTGCTCACTAAACGTCCCTAACTCGTGTCTCAGAAAGCTTTGATTTGCATTCCCAGTGAGCCACCTCTGCTGCGCTCTCTTTCCTGTTGAATCTGAGGCGTCTTTACATGATAAATCAGCACAGGGCACTTAGAATAGCCTCGGCTCGCTGTCATGCTTTTAAAAAAGCAGCAAAATTAAAGTTTAAACCCTTAAAATTTTGCCTTTCGACACACACACACACACACACGCACAAGAGAGCATTCGGAAATGAAAAGAACTGCCAAGTTATGCAGATGGTTTAATCCCAACCTCATAACAGTGGATTTATTCCCCAATGAATTTAAGCCCTCGCTGCATTTGAAGATAAACCAGTCATTTGTCACACGCCGCCTAAGAAAACTCATCAAAATGGTTGTTTCTTGCTGTTCGTCTGCTCGCTTGGACTCGATTAATTGCTTGTAACTGGCTACTACAAAAACAACACTGATTACATCAAATTGTCATATTTTCTGCTGCAGCACGGCCTTTAACAGAATGCTGAGGTGGTTAGAAGTTGGCCTCCTTCGCTGCAGAATTACAACTGAATTGATAACTTTAATAAGCCGAATGACTTTCGGTTCATGCAAGAGGAAAAAGGAGAGGAGACAAGTCTTTCATTATGAAACCTGCCGTGTGGTCATTTGGTTTTTAGGTTTAGCTTTCGGACTGGACCCCTAAAGCACAATACAGTCTCAATGGCTCATTGGTGGGTGGCACATAAATCCAGTTCTTGATAATTAACCGGCTCAATCTGAGCAGACGCAGCGTTTTCACCGAGTATTACCTTCTAATTTTAGCGTGGAAGACAATGGGGAAATTCAGCGGGAGGACGTCAGTGAGAATTCAACCATCTGGACATGCTTGCATGCTGGTGGGAGGGTGATGATTTATTTTCAGCAGCCTCTCCAACTGAATAAGAGACGCCTACTGCTCGAAAAATCCGCAGAGAGGAAGAGATGGGAGAGCTGCTTTTGTGAGCAACAAATCCCAGAATTAAGAGCCATCTGAAAGGGAAAACATCATCCAAGCTCCTAATTACAACTCAAAGAACGGGGACAAAGAAAGGTCCCACACACCAAATAAATCTTTATCGACACAATTGTTTCAGCAGCTGAGGCTGCAGATTAAAAGTTAATGAGTGATTAACTCGTAAAAATCCAAAGTCATCCAGTCAGGAGCAAGAAATATCAGAGGAGACAGAGAATACTATCAGACATTGCAGACATTTTTCTGAAGAATACACGTACGAGACCAAATAAAATCCTCTTTCAAGCCATGTAATGGCTGCTTTAACGCCCCGTGGCCACTAGATGGCAGTAGTGGCTCTTTCTGTCAGCCGGGGGAACATCAGCAGCTCATTCAGCATCATTTTCTGTTTTTAGAGGAATTAGATTAAAAAAAAAAAAAAGCAAACAAGACGCAGTGTTGAATAACCTTGGAAAAAAAGAAAGAAAAAAAAAGGACGACAGTTTTCACAGCATAAATCCGAGGTGCCTCTGCTCACACTTTGTGATCCTCAGTCACAACAATCTCACGCTCGTGTCAGCTCGCGCTGACACAAACGCTGGACTTGATCCATCTAATTAACAGATTTAGATAACTGTGGGGACGGTGGTTTGGGCTCAGAGACGTTCCAGGAAGTGTCGGAGCACTTGGTAATTTCAGCTGTGGAGCTGATCAAAAAGGCCTCTGCAGAGCAGCATGCGCCGCGCTCACACCCGCGTGAGATTTAATGCAAATGATGCCCAGGAAATTGTGCAGAAAAGTGGCATAATTATAAGCCATTGAAAGTCTATTGTCATCTCTGTCTGAGAGGTCTCTCTTGAAAAATCAGGAGCTGATGGAAACCCCTTTAAGCACCTGAGATACAGCCGGAGGGGGAAAAATGACTGGGCCTGAGCTGCTATTATACCATGCTTGTGCAATTATATGCAATGATTGGCAGGGGCAGGAATTAGCCTCAGTCTTCATGGTGTGGTTCACTTTTTGTGTCCAACCACTGCTAAGGTGTCCCTTTTTTTTTTTTTACAAGGCAACGGAAAAGACTTTGGCAGTCTCTTCAACCAGCTGCTCCGCCTGAAAAACAAGACATTATTCCACAGTTTTACCCTGTAATTATTCCCTTAACTACCCCCAGTTCATCCCTCTGCTTGCTGCCCCAACACCAGAGATTCATGTCTGTGGTGGAACCTCGCAGCACCAGCTGTCCTTTTTTAGAAAGAAACACAGTTGATGTGAAATGTCTTCCTCCCCTGCTCGTCCCCCGATCATCAATAATTCACCGGCTTCGACATTTGAACTAATTATGGAGCAGCGATGGCCTATTTGAGCGGGGTCCTGTCAGATGAAAGCCGGGTCCTTCCTGACAGCGGCGGAGGCAGCGAGGCGAAGCGGCAGCAGCAGCCATTAAAATGAATGGAGAGCTCCTCCAACACTCACAGAAACCGCTGCCTCAAACACACACAGCGCATAATAAAGAAGGCATGAACGGCCTCCTCACAGACATGCATAAACATGAAACTCTCACATGCGCAGCGACGTGCACGCCACCTGCGTGGGTGGTTTGGCCTCCTCATCCAGACCTCTCTGGTTTTAATTAGCCTGCTGCTGAAGTGTTTTCCTTTTTATATTCTCTGAAGGGTGATGATAACGGCTACAGCCGAGATGGAGGCTCTCTCTGCTGGTTTGTTTCATTAGGGAGAGCATAATGACCCTGCAATCACAACACCAAGAAAACACCTCCCCTAATAATCATTTTCCTCCTCAGGGTTCAGCTTACAGTTCTGCGGCGGCTTCTGTCATCAGTGCATCTGATATGAGGATAACTGATAATAATGTTAGCATTAATAATTACATGAACTTCCCTGTTTGGATGCGCAGCTGAAGGCACAACTGGAACACAGATGAGGCTTGTGTTCATTAAATTAATGCTTTAAAATTTCTCTAATATTCACATAATCCACTTGTTAGTGTCACTTTAAATGGATTAATTAACACTGTGCACCAATCAGCCACAACATGAAAGCTACTGACGACTAAACTAACTAAGGCTGTGTTCGAAACCGCATACTTCTCCTACTTCTCATACTAACTTTTGGAGTTAGTATGCGAGTTTGAGTAAGCGAGAAGTTCCCGGATGCATACTAGATTCTCTGAAATGTTGGGTATGCATCATGAGGTTACTACTCATACTCAAACTACCCAAGATGCAACATAACGTGACGTCGCCGATCGTCATTTCCTTTCAAAACGGCAGTTTCAAGCTAGCTACAACGAGGGTAGGTTCACTTCCTGTTTTCAAAACAAAAGCACCAATTGTATCGTAATGGCTTTCCCTATGATAAAAGGCAACGGGTATTTTATTTTGTGAAAATAACCGGAATTGCATTGCTCACTACGGCTAGCTTTAGTAGCGCCGAATTCGTGGGAACAAAATTGTATATAGCCGGTATTTTGTCAGGTTTTCAACACGTTGGGGATCTAAACGACTACTTTCTCGCCTGAAAATGTTTCAAATGTTGCTAAAGTTTACAGAGTTTAGAGCTTAAGCAAAATCAGCTTCAGGCCGGCTGATTTCGGCTCGGGCAGGAGCGAAATGCATTGTGGGTAAACGCTCTGCATACTGTCTGATCGATCAGTATGCAGTATGCAGAATGGAAGTATGTAGTATGTAGTATTTAGTATGAAGTATGACATTCCTGTAGGATGTTGCTTTGGCATGTCCCACCCTCCTGGGTGGAGTGACTCAGCCTCTGATTGGCTCACAGTGGTATTATTACCCTGTAATGCAGTCAGTGTTTGGATGGACCCTTCTTATGCTTGATAGGCTGAGATACTGGGTCGGTATCTTGCCTGCGGTGTGCCACAAGGCTCTGTTTTAGGGCCTTTATTATTTCTGATATATCTGCTCCTTCGTCAGCACAGTTTGAACCCCTTAAAGGACATTTCCTCTCACCGCTATGCAGATGACATTCAATCTTGTCTCCAAGATGTTTCTGAGCTACAGATCTACAGCTTTTTAATGAAGAGAAAACAGAAGATTTGTGTCTCAGGTGAAGGAAACTCTGTGTCCGCTTACTTCTTTTGTTTTTCATTGCAAACTTAAAGGTAGGGTAGGAGATCCTGGATTTTGAGTCCAGCGAAGCTGCATTTTGAAAATGCACAGGTAAAAAGTCCCAACCCTTTTCTTCACTTTCCCCCCGAAGGCACGCCTCAAGAGTACATGAACGCGCACGAAGGTGCAAAAGCGCTGTTCTGACAGCAAGCATCGATCGTTGCCGTATTTAGTATATGCTAACTATACGTTTAATAACGCTAGGTGCTAGCCAAGCTGGCTCTAGTTTAGCGTCCTGCCAAGCTTCTGGACGCGTAATTCGTTCACGGAGCAGGGTACGCGCACAGGTGGGGGAGGGAGGGGGAGGGAGGAGCAGATTGCAGTTTGATAGACGGCATCAGAATCCAATCATTGTGAACGGTCCGTTCACAATGATTGGATACTGTTTTTCCTAGATTGTTCGTTCTAGAGGCCACTAAAACTTTTCATATTTGTGTCAAAACTTTTACTTAATTGGTTGCAATGGGGGTGTGAAGAGTATTTCAAGCAATATGTAAAAAAATGTTCCAGAAAAAGATCCCCTACCCCACCTTTAAGTCCCGCTCTGCATTTGTTTAATCACATCTGGATTATTGTAATTCTTTGTTCGCTTATTTGAGTGAAAACTGTTCAGAACGCTACTGTGAGGCTTCTAACCAAAAGTCCTCCCACGTCACCCCATCAACTTCAGAGTCCACTTTAAGGTCCTGCTTTGGACTTTTAGAGCTCAGCACGGACACATCAGAGAACGTTTACATCCGTACGCCCCACATTCGGTTGCTGAGGGTCATGTGATCGGGGCCTGAAGGCTGAGGACCAAAGCAGGCAGAGCTTTTAGAGCAGTGGCCCCTAAAAAAACTTGCTTTTTGGTTCACTTTTATGTTTGAGCTTTTTATGTGATATTTATCTTGAAAGGTGCCACACGAATAATTTTTTTTACTTGCTTTCACTGGCTGGAACTTCAAAGTAAGCAATCAACTGTTGAGTCATTTCAAACGGGTTAGGGTTTCCATGGCAACAACTGACAACTAATCGGTAAAAAAAAAAAAAAAAGATGTCCAACCAAGTTATAAAGTGAGCTACAGGACAAAAAAAAACAGAATTGATAGAGGCTAGAATGACTAAATGAAAATGTTAAATTGAATTATTTTGTCTGATTTTAGCTCATTCTGCAGGGAGTTACTTAGTGGACCGAAGCGTTTTCCACATGTAAAAGAACTAGATAACCTTGTGCACATAAAGGGGCTTTGATGTCCACCTCGAGATCGACTTTAACGTTGAGTTTAGTGGCAGCAGCAAAGGTCGGAGCAGAAATATGCCATCAGAGCTTTCAGAAGGAGATGCTCTGTAAAGAAGATGATATGAAAACAGAAGCTAATTCTTTAAATCCACAAAGCACGGATGGTCAGTTTATGAAAAAATAAATCTGCTGGAACTTCCAGAGCTAACAGCTATTCAGCTCATCGGGTTTCTGTGGGAGATGCAGCCGGGTGTCATCACACAGCAGCAAAGTGAACTGTTCTGGCTTATGAGGCTGTGTGGGAGTATGAGGAGGAGGATGAGTTGGTTATTGAGAAAGCTGAATTGGAAAGGTGGGAGTCGAGGCTTTCCAAAGCTGGATTTGGGTCGACAGAGCATGGAAATCTTCTTGCAACAGCAGGGCGAAGCAACGGAGAGGGGGGGGGGGGGGGGGGGGCAAGGCTTTATTGATATTTTAAGGTGGTGAAGCTCAGATGAAAATAGTGACTGATTTTGGTTTTAACATGCGATAACAGTATTTTATTTTTAACAGATTTTATAACTACTGCTTTAAATATAGCACGCAGTGTTCCAGACGAGCGCTTCTTTCGTTACTTGTGATGATGTAATGCTGAGTCACAAATAACGGCGCTGCGGAAGCATCACGAACTTTCCATCAGCGCGTCTTTAAGAGCAGTGAAGAACATTTGGGTGTGATAAGAGCTAAACCTCCAAGTGTGTCGGGGAGAAAGATCCAGAAGGTGCACCTGCTGCAGGATAAATCCTCCAGGGTGTGTTCATGGCCCCGTATCATCCCCCTAATCTGTCTCTGGATCTGCTGCCGATTGATTCCACAAAGATAAAATCAATCATGACAGTACGAGCATGTCACATTATAAATAACATATGAAGTGTATTTGATTTTCTGGGCTTATTATTCTCAATATCCTAAAACACACTGATATTTAATCTTGGGCTGTGTTCGAAACCGCATACTTCTCCTACTACTCATACTAACTTTTTGAGTCAGTATGCGAGTTTGAGTAAGTGAGAAGTTCCCGGATGCATACTAGGTTCTCCGAAATGTTGTGTATGCATCATGAGGTTACTACTCATGCTCAAACTACCCAAGATGCAACGTAACGTGACGTCGCCGATCGTCATTTCCTGTCAAAACGTCAGTTTCAAGCTAGCTACAACGAGGGTAGGTTCACTTCCTGTTTTCAAAACAAAAGCACGCTCTTTCTAACCCAGTTTGGCTCTAAGGGACTCTTCATGCACGTGTCGGACCTTTCTGGAACAAACTCCAGTTTAAGGAGGAGTTAAGAACCCTTAAAAGTGAGGCCAAAATATCACCGATTTTCAAACACTCAAAACGAAAAGTATTAACTCCAGAGTTAATGGAATACTTTAAAGAAGTAGAGCAACAACAACTCACTCTCAAAGATAAAGAACGCTACGAGCATCGGGCACCAGCTTTGGTTTACATCAAGGTGTTGCCAATTTTCTGTGTCCTCTGAAAATATTTGACCTAAAAAGGCTCCCGTAGAAGAAGGTAAACCTACAGCTGCTGCTACAGCTTAAAATAAAGACTGGAAGGGAAGGATCGATGGGCGCCGTTTGACCTTCAGGCGAGAGATTGCTGCTTCCAATCCTGTCCTGCCCAGACTTTTCCCTTTTTTCCATTTCTGCTTTGACTTACTTTCTAACTGAAAGTGATCGAGGCTCCTGTCACATGAATCAACACAACCAGACACAAAATAACTGCCTTCCAAAACGCGTTAGACTCGTCTCACAGTTTTCTCGTCCTCTTTGTTTAATTCATGCCACAACAAACAAAGTTTTGGTTTAACGAGGGGTTCATTCCCACATTTTTTTGGCAGAAGAAGAGACCCGATGCTTGAAAACTTCAGTGACGGAAACAGAGTTTCTGATTTTAAATGCTGGCAGTGAATGTAAATCAATATAAATCACCTCATACTGCGTGGACTAAAATTCCTGGTATGCCGGGCTTCTCTGCCTTTCGACTCTGCTTTGAGTGCGGCCTTTTGTAACAGTACAAATGCCTTCAAACACGGAGAATGATCACTCGATTACACGCTGAAGCCTCGGCAATAATTTTTCTTTGCCCAGCTCGAAATCACTCTAAACTAATGACGAAACGGATCATCCACCAACGGATGCTGTCAGACACTGAACACCAGACTTCCTGTTAGCTATTAGCTGCTAGCAGAGCTGCCGTCTGCTCACTAATACAGCAGCTACCCCCCCCAAGAAGTGAAGCTACACTGGAAAAAAATGCCCCTCCAAAAATAAGTTTTAAAAAAAACAACAAATACAAGACGTTTTTGCTTGAAATAAGCAAAAAAATCTGCCAATGGAACGAGTGAAAATCGGCTTGTCAAGATTTCTTGAAATAAGATGTGATATTTAGGACTTTTGAGATCAAAGTGATCTTGAAATTATCTTAAAAACCTCTTCAAATGTCAAAATAAATCTTGTTTCACATGATATGTGACTCAAAACAATTTGATTTCAAGATTTTTTCATTTAACAAGATATTCCAGATGTATTGTCTTCAAACACGTCCCTATATCTGGCTGAAACAGTACTTGTTAGGCAGTTGTGTCTTATATTAAGTGTAATGAGATATTTTGAGACTAGAAATGAGACAAATATACTTGGTAAGACTGATTTTTTTCCAGTGTATGTGACGGTGTTCTTATATAAACACTGGCACAGTCCTGAGCTGAGTTTTCCTCACTATCCCCGTTGGTCCTTCTGAGCGTTCACACGTCCAACTCGCTGAGAAGCTCTCGCTTCTCCAGGTGTACGAGAACACCTCGCTCCTTTCATCGCGGCTGGCAAACCTCCGCCTGTATCACATAATTAAATAAGATTTACATCCTCACATGGAATAATTCTGTGTGGGCTGATGGCGAATGTGCGCTACGGCCAAGTTTCCCCCTTTTCTGCACCAGCCCACTCACACGCAGTAACTGGCATGACTGAATATACAACAAAAAAAAAAGTGGCGTGGGTGTGAAGATGTCCACGGTTGAGTGGCCAAATGCAGCCCACTCAAACAGCCAAATGTGGCAGAGCTTATCGATACACTTCAATGGACATTCGTGACACAGGTATAACTGGTTTTGCACGGGGCTGAAGTCAATTCTACATATTTAACACAACAATCGATGACAGAGTGGTTCCATTGCAGCAAATGTTATTTTCCAATAAATCTGGAGATTATTCACAACGTGTAGTTTCTTCACACTGGAAAAAATGCCCCTCCAAAAATAAGTAAAAAAACAACAAATAAAAGACGTTTTTGCTTGAAATAAGCTAAAAAAATCTGCCAATGGAACTAGTGAAAATCGGCTTGTCAAGATTTCTTGAAATAAGATGTGATATTTAGGACATTTGAGATAAAAGTGATCTTGAAATTAGCTTAAAAACCTCTTCAAATGTAAAAAAAAAAGCTTGTTTCATATGATATGTGACTCAAAACAATTTGTTTTCAAGACTTTATCATTTAACAAGATATTCCAGATGTATTGTCTTCAAACAAGTCCCTATATCTGGCTGAAATAGTACTTGTTAGGCAGTTGTGTCTTATATTAAGTGTAATGACATACTCAATGAGACAAATATACTTGGTAAGATTTTGATTTTTTCCAGTGCACGAGCCAATAAAACACATTCTTTTGTGTGGTTAATTACACAAGCTGTTCCGTGTTGTAATAACAGTGCAAGCTCTGTGATAATTACTGAGGAAAGGCCTCAGAATAACTTACATCACAGCTCCGGCTGACGGTGGAAATCTAAATACCAATATAACTTTGCAGATTGTGAGTAATTGCATATGCTGCTAAGAAAAGATGTCCCTCCTGATTTGATTGGACTCATTTCCTAACTACGAGGGACACCGCCAACGCTGAACAACTCTAACTTGCACCCAAAGAAATCCCTCCTCACACCTCAGACTCCAGTTAAACTCACCACTTGGCCTTTTCAAAGTTACACCAAACTTTTGGAAGAAAGTTTTTTTTTTTTTTTGTAGGATTACGGCTACAAGGCGTTGCAAAAAATCCAAGATCTGCATCACCATCAAAAGGCAGCTCAATTGTTTGCAAACCCCAAGGTAATTGTGTCCATTGAACACCATTAACACCGTTTGATGGAACATTTTCTTTAAATGGAGACATAAGAGCCAACAACTCGACTTAAATATAGAACAACCTCAGGCTTTTATGACAGCTTGAATTCTTTGAGGTTTTCCACTTCCATCCAACCATCCAATCGGTTACTGCTGCTCTTCAGCCCTCTTTCACCTTGTTTTCTTCTCTTTAGGCGTTACCGATGGCTCATGTTTGGCTTTGCTGGGTGAAAATCCCATTTCCTTGAGCTGATTTCTTACAATTCGCTCCTGTTTCTGTTAGTTTATCATTTCTTTTGTTGTACATTTTGCTTTGAGGTTCCTGTCCTGACACTTTGACCTGCATGTTTCCCTCTTTACAACCCTCCCATTTTGTTTGGGCTGGCTCCACAGTTTAATCACAGCTGACTGAGAACAACCAACATCTTTTGTCAGACTCTGAGCTGAATTACCTCCTTGAATGAGTTTTATAATCCTTTCTATTATTTCCACTGACAGCTCTCTTGTTGGTTCCATGTTTCCTGTCAATCAGCCAGGTGTAACAGCTCATTAAGCTCTGCAAGCACTCTCCGTTACTGCAGGCTCATTTGCATATTTAAACATGGAAATTACAAGGTGATTTCATCATTTTCCCTCTAACCGATGAGAAAACAATCCTTTTATTACTTCAACTTCCTTTCTTTGGAGATATGTTTCACATTGTCCTCGCCAAAACGTGCCCGTAGTGCTTGTTCATGTAGGCATATGTGGACACTAATTATGTCAAAGAATACACCAACTCCAGTGGTTGTGACTGCAAATGAAGGTTAAAAATGGCATCCACGACCATGTGGTCGCCAGTGTGTGAATTATACAGCGACAATTGGAGGGGTGGTAAACATTTTCTGCAGGGTGTAAAGGGAACCCAGGGCAGCGTGTGCTTCCGTTAACAGAAGTCTTACATTCCTTACAGTAGCTTGCTTGTTCAGCTAAATGTCTGCAGTCTGTAGATGATGATATACCAAATTTCACACTATTTTACAGTTCTGAAACACCTAAAACACCATTCAAAAGCCTATTAAAATGAAACAATATGATATATTAGTTTAATATAATATGATGTGCTACGCTAATACACAAATAACACGACAAACACGCAAACATCCGTATTATATTTCTCCTGTCGATTCATATTAATGTGGTTTCGAAAATGGTCAAACCTGTCAAACCTGGCAACGCAGCAGGCTTTAGGCATTGTTTACAACTTGACCACAGTGCACGCCAGCCGGTTACTAGAGTGATGTGCAGAAGGCACAAAGCTAACATCTGATAACATGTAAGCCAACATTTAATAACATGTAAGCTAACATCTGATAAAATGTAAGCTAACATCTGATAACATGTTATCTAACATCTGATAACATGTAAGCTAACATCTGATAACATGTAAGCTAACATCTGATAACATGTAAGCTAACAATAACATGTAAGCTAACATCTGATAACATGTAAGCTAACAATAACATATAAGCTAACATCTGATAACATGTAAGCTAACATCTGATAACATGTAAGCTAACAATAACATGTAAGCTAACATTTAAGCTAACATTCACACGGTGACATTTTGCATTTAGATGGAAAGCCACAGACGCACGTTAGCATTTGTCTGAAGTCTCCTGACACAATATAACTCTGAAACTCTGAAAGTGACAAACTTAAGTGTAATAAACTAGTAGACTAGTTATTTTTTTTCGCGCTCACGCCGACTTGGACGTACTTGGTATAATCCGCTTCAGGGGTGTTTGACATTTTACTAAAAGATCTTTCCTGGCATGAATATGGAACATACTGTGTATTGTTAGCCTGGAAAACCAGCGCCAACTGCTGGACGGCAAAATGTTTTGCCTGCGGTTGGGTCTGGCCTCGAACCACTTTTCATTTTGAAAATACTGCCCTGAATCTGGCAGATGGCAACTAAACCAATCACAACGCAGAGATGTGTTTTGAATCAACGCGGGCGGGGCAGAGGGTTCTGGTGCGGGGTTTTGAGGGAGTGACGACAGAGCAGTGCGACGTTGGGCAGTGGAAGCGAACATAGACAGTGAAAGCACAACAAGAAAGATGGCGGCGGCAATGGAACAGCGCTCGTTTGATTCAGCCTTGGCATCAGTTTTGGAAGAGTCCCCTCCCACCAAAGCTTTCTGTCGCGCTTACTACGTCACAGTCACTTGCGCTGAATGGGCAGAGCGTTGGCCTATAGGCACAGACACGGTTTGAAAGACAACGGGTTGTGCTCATCAACAATGTTCCGTTGTATCCATTGATCGGAGCCAGACTAAATTAGACATCCAATCCATTTAGGCTGGTTTATCAGGCTAGTGTATTGTGATATTTATGATTACAGATGAGTAACATAAGTGTTTCAATCACCCCCCAATCTGTTATTTGTACCTTTTTTAGGGGGGAGGAAGTCGTAATTGGGGGCTCAACCCCCCCCGTAATTCGCACTATGGTGGTCGCATTGTTAACAGTTATTTTTAAATCAAACATGATGATTCATTTATAAACCTACATAAGTAGTTTTGATTTCTGACCCTATCTAAGAGATGTTATTTTCAAAAGCCGGCCAGAATAGACTTCTTTGTGGCTTCTTAAACAAAAGAATTGACACTGTACCAACGAGACATTTTCCTAAACCAAAGAGCAATTGAACGGTGGCTCCATTTTGTTTTGTAGCAAAGCTGCAAACCTGCAGCTCCGTTTCAGATTCAGAATAATTTAAAGCTGTGCAGGAACCAGGCACAAAGGGATCTTCTTCACACATATGAAATATAACTCAGAAGATTGTTTTAACATGTTTTTTTCCCCACGAATCCACAAAATGTTCGTCAAAGTACTGGGAAAAGGCAACTTTTATGGATTTGATCCAAACGTTTCTTGCCAGCTGGAAGCATGCTGCCACAGAGATCCTCCAACTGTGAAATGCCTCCATTTATTTCTTAAATTCTGCTCCGAGTACGTATGATCTTATTGACCGTGTAGAAAAGCAGAAAAATATGAACCTAAAGGAATCAGCTCTGGTCCTGATATGAGAACAGAAGCCCGCTCTGAGTACTGAGCTGCTGCACTGATGTATGACAAGACATCCACCGCTGTTCGGCTGCTCACACCCTGCGTTCAAGGTATTATGGGATGCTGTAGTGACGGAGCGCAGGGCCGACGGAGGACAGTCGCAACAGCCCTCTCCTCATTAGACTCGAGGCTGACTCTGCTCATTAGGCCGGCGGGAGCACGATGGGGATCTATTCTCCTGAGGTGACCAAAGGTGCTTACACAGACCTTCCAAGTCCCAGTAATGATACCCCAGACCTGTCACTCTTGTCACTGGACTGACGTGACCTTTTTCCGGCTCATGTACCAAAGGAAATAAAATAAAAAAACTAGAAAGCTGCAAACAGCCTTGAGCGGGACCGAGATGTGCGTACGTTGGGGCATGTGCTAGTCGTGCAGCTCTGCCCACACGCACGATACCCTCTGTGTACGTACGAGCACATAACCCCAATGCGGAGGGGTTTTTGAAAATTTCTAGGGGGCGCCACTGAGCCATTTTGCTCCGCCCACACACGATACCTTTTACATACGGACGAGGTCGACAAGGCGGACGTGTGTGCCAAGTTTCATGACCTTGCGATGATGATAAGGCTTTCAAATCACAAACGCCATCACACGATTTTCACCGCCTGGCCACGCCCACACCGTTCAGAGTTTGGAAAAGTTTCTCCATGAATTTTTCCCCCCATGTCTTAAGAGTAACCTGGCCAAGTTTTAAGCTGTTACCATTAAATCTGTAGGAGGAGTTTGATCAAATGCGAGGTGTGGAAAAAACCCGACGTTTCCAACCACCAGCAGGTGGCGCTATAGGTGGATGTCACTATGATAATATGTACGCGTTCAGGCTGGGTCCAGCATTCACCGTATGAAGTTTGGGACAGATTGGATAATGTATGTGGGAGTTATAAGCGACTTAATTTTTTGTGGCGAGCGCTGGCGACTCATCCAATTTTGAGGCGTTGCCACGGCCACGTCCTTTAAGTTTTGAAAAAGTTGTCCAATTAATTTTCCCCCCATGTCTTAAGAGTAACCTGGCCAAGTTTGAAGTCTGTAGCATTAAATCTGTAGGACGAGTTCGATCTTATGCAAGGTGTGGAATCGGTCAAAAATGGCACAAAAACTCACTTTCCATCCAAAATGGCTGCCTTCCTGTGGACGTGGCACATTGGCGGCAGGAGACTTTTTTGTGCGTCTGGGCATAAATGAGTGTACCGAATTTTGTCGTCCCACGCGAAACTAACCCCAATGCGGGCACCATTTTTAAGCATCGTAGGGGGCGCTACAGAGTCAATGAGCGACTCCCAAAAATATAAAGTTTAGATTCTTTCATGTCGTTGACTGGCAGGTGGCGCCCGCAAAATTTCCTGAGTTTCCGAGCACCTTTTGCAAAGAATAATAATAAGAAACCGTACAGATACAATAGGGTCCGAGCCCTAATAAAATCCTAATATCACAAGATGAGGCAAGAAAGCACCTGCGTCCTCCCCAAAGGTGAAAATCTGCAGTTTTCCATCACGTTCTTCGATGTTTTCACTGACATCAAGAAAGAGGAATTCCTGTGAATTTATTGGCAATTTAAGTAACCGTTGATTCAGGTTTTTATTAATCCGAGCACAACAGCCAGACCTTGCCATTAAGACCTATGAAATAGAGGCATGCTGAGCAGCGAGCGGGCCGCTGAATAGATGTCTGGAAGCAATCTGTGAAAGATGGCTGATCAATGGCCGCCAAATGAAATGGGAGATGAAAAGATGTCTTTTAAGGCTCATGAAAAGGGAGCTTGTCGGAGGGCGTTTTTTGTTCAGCTTTCCATTTTTAACCTCATTCATTTGAACAGAGCGCACATGAAAGAGGGAAACGGTAATGGTGTAGCCAACTGTGGCTTTCTTCCTCTGATGTCAAGTGTCCCCCGGACTCTGACATGATTGGCTGTAATATCTTAAAGTAAGAGCTGTATGTTTAGTTTACACTCGCACATGTCTTCTTTATACATTAAGCTCAGCTCCATTAAGTATGCAACAGTTTTACACATGCTGACACAGCCTGCTGCACAGCACAACTAAAGAGCATCTAAATGAGGATGAAATATAAATGAGATTACATCATTCCTAAATTGCATTAACTTCAAATGCTTTGTAGAACAATGTGGTCACATTCGTCCCCCACAGGGGCCTTTTCCAAACAAAGTCTGATTGTAATGGGCCACATGAAGCGCCAATTTAACCCCGCACGAGCTCCCACATACAGATGAGAGCCAGCTAAAGCCGAGACGTACATTAATCCTGCCCAGATTGGGGACTGTATGAATTATGCTGAGAATCTTATCTGTTTTCCCCCCCGATCTCCTGCTGGGTGAATTGATTGCGTTTCTTTGGTCTTAATCCGCAGCATGCCACGCATCTCAGGAAGCCATCTTGTATAAATAGAATTTGGACTTGACAAAAGCCGCCTCCAGCTGAGCAATGAGAAAGCATCCTTTTACCACTGCCCGTCCCCTACTATGCCGAGTGACATTTGAAAATAGCCAGCAGAGGTTTTCTATGGAAGTGTTTCTGTGCCATCAGAGTTTGAATATGAATTTCTAAAATTGAATTTTTAAAGCAGCACAATCAGACTTTGAATTTGAAAAACCATGTATTCAAAAAAAAAAAAAAAAAAAAAAAAAAAAATCAGTGTAAAAAAATTAAACATCTAAAAAAGTTGAATTTTTTTCCATTTCATTTTTTTAAGTTGAATTTTTTTCCAATCCAGCAATTTGATTTTTTGAATTTTTAGAAGTTGAATTTTTAGAAGTTGAATTTATTTCCATTTAATTATTTTTACACTGAATTTTTTGAAGTTGATTCTTTTTACACTGATTTTTGTTTTTAGAAATTCATTTTTTTTTTTAACACTTGGTTTTTCAAATTCAAAGTCTGATTTTGATGCTGCAAAAATTCAATATTAGAAATTCGTATTCAAACTCTGACAGCACAGAAACACTTCCACAGTTTTCATGGAATTGCTGGATTGATTTTTCTGTTACCGGCTACAGCTGCAGCCTCTCGTGTGTCATCCGTGTGTACGATGCTCATCTGGATGGATTGGATTTTGGGAAACTGCCTTCTGTCGCGGCGCTCCTCCAGAAACATCTCTGTTTTTAATGAGATTAATTAAATTGCTTATGAGTGATGGTGCTCCACCAATTACCTGGGCCATAATATCGTCTTCCTCCACCCAGGGCGTCGTGCTCTGACGAGCGCTGCCAGCCTCCTGCAAGTGTGAGGCTGCAGCAGGAAGTGATTAATCATCTCATCGCCATCCCAAGAGATAATATGACAATAAAGACAAAAGCCTCTCGTCGACTGTGGCTGCTTAAAGCCAAGAGTTGCTTCCTAAACGCAGACTCTGGAGTGCCATTAGTGCTGCGGGTGCAGCCTTTTAGAGCAGAAGAGTTCTTGTTGTTGTAGCACGGCACTGCAGAGGTCTCAGTGGAGGTTCACTTGTTTCCTGTAATGAGGTTCTGAGGTTCACATTCCACCAAACGACAGAACATAAAGAGGCGCTCTGACGAGACGGAGCCGGCGCCGCCTTTCGCTCCTGAGGGAGAGCAGCAGGGCCCGGCCTCCCTCGTGTCTGCTTCCTTTTCCTTCGCTGAAGGGCAGGGAGGGTCACGGACACACAGGGATCACAGCGGAGAGCGTGGCAGCCGGGATTCAAACCGCAGCAGGGTTCAGCCACGGATTGGAGCGCCGGCGACTGCACGCGGCGAGCTGTGCGGGCTTTTATTGGCCCTTCTCCATCACACCTGTCACACTAGATTGGGTTTGTGGAAGCGTTTCCTTTCGCTGAAAAGGCCAAAGTAGATTATGGGGGCAGGCAAGGTTGAAATGGAATAGCAGTGGAACGGGGGCCAAATATATAACGCCTTGCTGTCTGCATGCAAATAGTGATTAAATTATGAATGATCTGTGTGCTTTACTGTAAAGTCCTGCCTGGTTACAAGAGGAGTTTTCAAACATTTTCATGTCACAGAACCAGTAAAAAAGACGCATTTTTGTCACCTCAGCCTCTCTTTATTATTATTATTTTTTTTTTTTTATTTATTCATTTAGTCATTTATTATTATTATTTTATTTATTTTGTCATTTATTCATTTATTATTATTTTAAATGTATTTATTTATTTAGTCATTATTTATTATTATTAGTTAGTATTAGTATTTTATTAGAATTAATATTATTATTGTTGTTGTTAATATACAATCATTGTAAATATTAATAATTTTTTTAGCTACTTGACTTATTTGAATTTCTCCCATTGGGGGATGAATAAAGTATTTTTCCATCCTATTTCTATTCTCAGGAGCGGACGTGAAACTAAAACCGAAAACTGCAATAATCGTCCTTAAACCTCATGTAACATCGGTAATTGAAGAAGTTCCTATGGAACCAGAGTTATGGCAATATTAATCTATTTCTCAATTTGCTGTGGACCCCCCCAAGAGCTCTGTTAAGGCCCCTGGTGGTCCTCTGACCCACTTAACTCTGGTGTTGGCACAGGAAATGTGATGCTTTATGAAGGTTTTCTCCTTTCAAATGATTTTATTTTGAGATTAAACCAAAATCAACTAAATACACACATGTATATATCTATATATACACTGTATGTTTAAATGTGACCTCAGCAGCTGGACACCTTAGTTTTAAGGAAAAATTAGGCAACAAAAACAGGAGTTAATGTACATGTGGTGCTTAAATTCTTAAATTGAAACTAATTCTGCAGTTTTTAAATGTGAAAATTACTCATCACCAGTTCAACTATACCTTTATACACACAGCCAATGAACCATCAGACCTCTGAGCCAGGTTAGGGAGGCTTGGACCTCAGAGTCTGGAGAAAAATGGCTCATTCGTATGAGCCTTGGATCTTTGCTCGTGGGGTCTGGATCTCAGGAGCTCAGTTATCCACGAGTCGCTGCTCCTCTGAGTAAAAAAAGAGCCGGCTGAGGTGGTTCAGGCTTCTGTTCGGGATGGTTTTAGGTGCAGAGTAAGCCTCGGGCAGACCCAGAACCCACTGATCCGGCTTGGAAAGGCCGCTGAGGAAAGCTCACACTGGAAAAAAATCAAAGTCTTACCAAGTATTTTTGTCTCATTTCTAGTCCAAATATCTCATTACACTTAATATAAGACACAACTGCCTAACAAGTACCATTTCAGCCAGATATAGGGACGTGTTTGAAGACAATACATCTGGAATATCTTGTTAAATGAAAAAGTCTTGAAAACAAATTGTTTTGAGTCGGATTTCATATGAAACAAGCTTTTTTTTTTATACATTTGAAGAGGTTTTTAAGCTAATTTCAAGATCACTTTTATCTCAAAAGTCCTAAATATCACATCTTATTTCAAGAAATCTTGACAAGCCGATTTTCACTAGTTCCATTGGCAGATTCTTTTTGTATTTGTTGTTTTTTTACTTATTTTTGGAGGGGCATTTTTTCCAGTGCAGACAAATGCTGAACATATTTTACATTTCTCTGCACCTTTATGAGGAAGCTGCAGCTGCTATAATTAATTTTTTCAGAAATAGTGGAACCGAGGCTTCACATGCACACAAAAGGTGATAAAATGATCCCTATAGAGTTGATCTGGATCCATTTGTGGGATTCAAACATCACTCTGTGTTAAAGTGTTGATCCACTTCTCATTCATTAATATTTTCCTTCCAAGCAGGCAGACTTAAAGTGGACTTCAGCAAGAGATTTCATAGTTTTTCACTCAATTTCAATCCTCTTTGGGTTTGTTGAGCAAAATATGAACCATTCAGGCAGGAAAAAGGCTCCTAACTCAAGGGATGAACCAGTGTTGAGTCCACACAGAACAGACAACTTAGCAAAGAGGCCATTTTAAACTGGATCTTTAGGCACTTTGTTCCCAGCAGCCTGTCACAAAGACACATCATTTGTTCCCATTTCTTTAGTTGCATCTGTGAAAAACAGCAAAGATAACACAGTCTGACAGACAGAAAACAGGATTTCTGCAGCAACAAGGTGATTCCCAAAGAGCTGTTAGCTGAAAACTTGGCATATCTCAGCAGGGTGTGCAGTGTGTCCTTAAAACATTTGAGGAAACTGGACAAGTGGAGGACAAAAGAAGAAGTGTCAGGCCTAAAGAACTATCTACAGCAGATGAACAGGATCTGAAAGTGATGTCCTTAAGAAAGAGGAAAAAATCCAGCAAAGCCCTGACACAGGAGCTGAGAGATGCATCTGGACCTTCAGCTGATCCATCTGCTGTTGGCCCAAGCCTCATCAGAAATGGGCTCCATGGAAGGGTGGCTGTCAGGAAGCCGTTCTTAAGGAAGGGAAACAGGGAGAAAAGGCTGAGCTGTGCCAAAGGACACAAGAAGTGGGCTGAAAATCAGTGGCAGCAGGTCTGATGGAGGGATGAATCCTCCCCAGAGCCCGGAGCTCAACATTACTGAAGCAGGGTGGGGTCATGTTGGCAGAGAACGCAACAAAAGGCAGCCCACATCCAAAGAAGAGCTTTGGGATGTCCTTCAAGAAGCCTGGAGAACTATTCCTGAAGACTCCTTAAAGAAAGGACAGAAAGCTGGTCTGAGAGGGTTCAGGCTGTGTTGGAGGAGAAAGGAGCTCAGAGCAGATATTCACTTTAAAACTCTGTTTTTTACCTTAAATACTGTATTTAGATGCATGTTTGCACCAGTTTCCTGCTTTCTTGGCAACATATATAGAAATGAGGCGCTGTACTCTGTGATACAGTAACAATAAACTGATAAACCCCATTTTTAGATGGTATTTAACTGACTGTGATGTTGAGTTTAAAGTGTATTTATCTGAAACTATAGAAACTATCGACATGTACACGAGAACGAGTCACAAGCAAGAGGGTAACGATGGAATCTGAAGATGGCACTTTGGCAGTTTAGCTGCATTTTATGGACGTTTTATATGTGATTAGTACACATGTAGTAATAGATGTTAATATATGAGTACGGTCAAGAAAGGACAGAAAGCTGGTCTGAGAGGGTTCAGGCTGTGTTGGAGAATAAAGGAGCTCAGAGCAGATATTCACTTTAAAACTCAGTTTTTTACCTTAAATACTGTATTTAGATTTATTTATCCTATATTTACGTGTATGTTTGCACGTTTCAATAAATCACTGCATCTATTTCCTGTTTTCCGGGTAATATATAGAGAAACGAGGACTGGCTGTGTTGCATTTCTGTAATTTTTCTAAGTTTTGTCACCTTGGGTACATTCTCTTACATCTTCTTCAGATGGAGCTATTTTTCCTTGAATTCTCTTATGGCTTTCTCTTTGATTTTCTAATTACATGTGGTTATTTCCGCCAGATGTTTGCGGCACTAATTTTAGCCGCGTGACACTCACTGGATGCGTTGTTGCTATGTAACCTGTAGAACCGTCTCTGCAGCAGAGGTTCTCTCACTGGAAAAAATCAAAGTCTTACCAAGTATATTTGTCTCATTTCTAGCCAAAGTATCTCATTACACTTAATATAAGACACAACCGCCTAACAAGCTCTATTTCAGCCAGATATAGGGACTTGTTTGTAGATAATACATCTGGAATATCTTGTTAAGTGAAAAAGTCTTGAAATCAAATTGTTTTGAGTCACATATCATGTGAAACAAGCTTTTTTGACATTTGAAGAGGTTTTTAAGCTAATTTCAAGATCACTTTGATCTCAAAAGTCCTAAATATCACATCTTATTTCAAGAAATCTTGACAAGCCGATTTTCACTAGTTCCATTGGCAGATTTTTTTGCTTATTTCAAGGAAAAGCGTCTTTTACACTGGAAAAAATGCCCCTCCAAAAATAAGTAAAAAAACAACAAATAAAAGACGCTTTCGCTTGAAATAAGCAAAAAAATCTGCCAATGGAACTAGTGAAAATCGGCTTGTAAAGATTTCTTGAAATAAGATGTGATATTTAGGACTTTTGAGCTAAAAGTGCTCTTGAAATTAGCTTAAAAACCTCTTCAAATGAAAAAAAAAAAGCTTGGTTCATATGATATGTGACTCAAAACAATTTGTTTTCAAGACTTTATCATTTAACAAGATATTCCAGATGTATTGTCTTAAAACAAGTCCCTATATCTGGCTGAAATAGTACTTGTTAGGCAGTTGTGTCTTATATTAAGTGTAATGAGATAATCAATGGGACAAATATAGTTGGTAAGATTTAGATTTTTTCCAGTGTATTTGTTGTTTATTTTACTTATTTTTGGAGGGGCATTTTTTCCAGTGCAGACAAAGGGGTTAGAAAAACTTGTGTGATGGGCTTTGCTCTTAAAAAAAAGCGGTGTTTTAGAGTGCAAACATGCAAACCTCTGCGGCCGTCCGTCGGTGTTTGAGTCCATCTTTATTACGGTTTTCCTATGCAAACATTTACCCATCAGACCTTCTGGGAGGAACACGGGACGTCTGCATCATTATGGCTCCATCATTCCTCCAATATTCCCTTTTCCTCGGCCAAACACACTCCGTCTGAGTAACACACACTTTCTGTTCGCCCTTCCTCTCTCGGCGCCGCACACACACCTGCAGACGCACCTTTTGGGTGTAATAAAACAGCAGATCAGAGTCATTGGCTGCTGACAGGGACTGACACTGAAATCTGCTGCTGCCTGGGAGATGTTCATTACTCACAAAGCTTGTCTGTTTGGACAGGAGAGGAACAACGGTCTTATTAAGTGGAGACCTGGAGCAGCCGTAGGGGAAATACACGCACTCCTACGCGTGCACTGCGCCCACGCGGGCTCCCGGAGAGTTCGACGCCGCGGCGCCTGCCGAGCGCGCCGATAGGCTGCGAGAAGTTTGGGGCTGTCAGAAAAATTCTAAACTTTCCAGCAACGGCGGAAACTGCTGAGTCGGGAGTTTGACACAACTGACAGACGGACAAATTGTGACATCTGCCCGAGTCGAACCATCGAGGGGAAGTAAATCTGCACTGGAAAAAATCGAAGTCTTACCAAGTATATTTGTCTCATTTCTAGTCCAAATATCTCATTACACTAAATATAAGACACAACTGCCTAACAAGCACTATTTCAGCCAGATATAGGGACTTGTTGGAAGACAATACATCTGGAATATCTTGTTGAATGAAAAACTCTTGAAAACAAATTGTTTTGAGTTACATATCATATGAAAAACTTGTTTTTGACATTTGAAGAGGTTTTTAAGCTAATTTCAAGATCACTTTTATCTCAAAAGTCCCAAATATCACATCTTATTTCAAGAAATCTTGATAAGCCGATTTTCACTAGTTCCATTGGCAGAGTACTACACTGGAAAAAATGCCCCTCCAAATATAAGTAAAAAAAACAACAAATACAAGACGTTTTTGCTTGAAATAAGCAAAAAAAAAAAAAATCTGGCTTGTCTGATCTTGTTTATCGAAGATATTTGGTGATAAGTAAGGCCTCTTCTTTTAGTTTAGCTTCTTCTTTCTGCGGTTTTGGGTTAAAACCTACATGATTTAAATCACTGTAAATCATCTTAACCAGCAGACAACAGTCATACTGATATAATGATGCTTCTCATCTATGTCGCACTGTGAGGTGCTTTTGCTTATTTCAATCAAAAACGTCTTTTATTTGTTGTTTTTCTTACTTATTTTTGGAGGGGCATTTTTTCCAGTGAGATAAGTGATTTAAAAGACACACTGGAAAAAATGCCCCTCCAAAAATAAGTAAGAAAAACAACAAATAAAAGACGTTTTTGCTTGAAATAAGCAAAAAAATCTGCCAATGGAACTAGTGAAAATCAGCTAGTCAAGATTTCTTCAAATAAGATGTGATATTTGGGACTTTTGAGACCTTAAAATTAGCTTAAAAACCTCTTCAAATGTAATAAAAAAGCTTCATATGAAATCCGACTCAAAACAATTTGTTTTCAAGACTTTTTCATTTAACAAGATATTCCAGATGTATTGTATTAAAACAAGTCCCTATATCTGGCTGAAATAGTACTTGTTAGGCAGTTGTGTCTTATATTAAGTGTAATGAGATATTTGGACTAGAAATGAGACAAATATACTTGGTAAGACTTATTTTTTTCCCAGTGTGTGGAGTGGAGGAATGTGACGGCCTCACAGGATATTGATTGGAGTTTTCTGATGTCTGGCTCATTGTGTAACTCTCACAAAAAAAAAACAAGATTCAATATTCCCCGACATGGCTGAACCTGAAGTCTTGTTTCCATAGTAACTGCTCTCAGTCTGTCTAAACATAGCCCGTACACTTTACCTCCGCTCAGATCATGGAGCACAGCTGAGGAGGATGTAGATGCGTGGACACGGACGATGATGTTCCTGACTTAAGGCGATGAAATTATATCAGAGCTATTTACAGTCCAAACTGCAGGTTAAAGCACTAGAAGAGCAGAGGAAGACAAACAAAAAGAGATGCAAGTAGGCTTTTATTTCACCACGGAGCGATCATCCATCCATTAAAAACAAAAAAAGCCCCCCCAATTCATCTCACCTGCTCCTTTTTTTTTTTTTACCAAGTTTGCAAAATCTTAAAATAGCAGCGTGTCTCTAAACAAGCTGCTCCACTTCAGCCTCGAGGAAAAAAAACAGAAAAAAGAAAAAGAAAAGAGGGTCGTCGTAAATCAAACTCGTGACGGTTCGGGGACGAGAAGGGAGTTTGGCTGAATTTGCATTTGATGAAGTCGTCTCTTCAGCTGCATCTTCCAGCGTAATGAGCACCAGCAGGACGCTCAAAGTCTCACCTCGTCTCCTGATTATCTTTATCCGATCAACAGTCTGATTCAGGGAATCTCAAACCTGCATCTACCAAACTGTCACTTCCTGAAGAACCTGCTGATGTCCGACGCCACCTCGGAGGCCGTTGCCCTCTTCCTCATCTGGCTCCGCTCTTTGGCCTGCCGAGCCGTCCGCTGTGAGAGAAAATTAAACATGATGCAAGAGGTTAAATCTGAAAAGCGACATCAATATATCGAGCATCTCTAGATTAAAATGTTGGAGCCGTGGCACAAACAGAGAGAGCGTCTCCTTATCGGAAAGGCCCAGCTCTCCACCTCAGCTTATGGTCGTCTACGAAAGGGATTCTTATTGCGCGGCTCGCACTTGTATAGTAGCTTATAACAATATGATAACAATAACAATACATTTTTTCAAATAACATACAGTGAGAATACTGCACAGTATTAAATATTTTTATTAAGTTTGCTTTTTGTAGTATAAAGTATTTTTATTAAGTATTAATTAAGGCTTAATGGTGTTTCCTAAAGGGGGCTCTGTTAAACCTGGCAACGCAGCCCGCTTAAACCACCATCACACTTGACCACAGTGCACGCTAGCTCCTTTAGCCAGCGCGAGATGCAGGCACCATGGATCAGTTTTTAATTAGAAAAGGGCAAAAACCAGCACAAAAACCAGCAAAAAACCATGCTCATCTTGAATGTCTCACTATGATTACAACAACAAACTACAAATGCAACATGAAGAAAGTCGAGGACATGCATGCCAACTTCCGCTCATCCCAGTATTAAGGCAAATATGGTCTTATTTGAAAATGTATTGGCTGTGTTGTCTCTTTTTTTGTGGGATGTTTTATATGTAGAAATGCAAAAGGGGACTTTAGTATGTTGTGGTAAAAGTGGCTCTTCCCTTGATTTTGCTGCCAATGTGGCTCTTGTGAATAAAATAGTGAGGATCGCTGATCTACATATTCCAAACTGACACCCACTCGAACGGAAATGCTCTCTGGCGTGAAAGCAAAGCACATTTTCGGCTACACAAAGCGAGCCGACTTGGGTTTTAAAACCTCAGTTCTCTTTGTAAGATGTTTATTTCCTGGAATTGTGAAATATTGAGTGAAGAAGAAGCTGAAGAAGAGAAAATGTCCCTGAGACGGATGTACGGCCCCCTCCAACAAATACATCAACATGTCCAACAGCCACTTCATGTGATGCTATTACAGGGAATTTATGGCTTGGAGGTGGATGACATCACTTTTGATCAATGTGTTTGACCATGTATTACATTACCGCCACCGTACATGATCTTCAACATGAGTGATGAGACTTTCTGTTCACACGGGGATAAAAGAGAGGTCTGTCCACCGCGCACCTTAAATGTCAGACAAATTGCTTTTGCCCCTTAAGCCCTTTGGCTTTGAAAGCTCCTGTTGTTGGTTGTTACAGGTGCAGTGAAGCGGAGCGTGCACGTACGGCTTTGTGGCAGACTGTGCACAGCGTCTGCAGGTTGTCCAGGGAGCACTGTCCTCCTCCGCTGTAGACCGGCCGGATGTGGTCCACCTGCCAGAAGTCGCCTTCGACCGGAGCTCGGATCATCTTGTTCAGCTGCGAACAAAACCAACAGAATTCAATTCAATTCAATTCAGTTCAATTCAATTCATTCTTATTTATAAAGTGTCAAATATCGTTCAGCTGAGAACAAAACCACCAGACAATAAATTCAATTCAGTTTTATTTATAAAGCGCCAAATACAACAAATGTCATCTCAAGGCACTTATATAATAAAGTCCAATTCAAGCCAATTGGAATTCAATTCATTGTAATCATAATTATTAATAAAATAATCCAATTCATTCATATAGAGCCAATTCAAAAACAATTTCCTAGCTAAGGAAACAAACAGATTGCACCGAAACTCCCTTTTAACAGGAAGAAACCTCCATCAGAACCAGAACCAGGAAGGGTGGCCATCCGCCTCCACCAGCTGGGGTTTGAGAGGACAGAAAAGAGGAAAAAACACTGTAACACCATTCAAAGGATAAATTCTCCTAAATTCTCTGATGCTGCCTTAAATTGCCAAAAACAAGCTATGATTGCACTGCTTCCCCAAACCATCCATCTTCGCTAAAGGTAATTTTGTGAGCTGATTTGATGTCTTAACTAAAGCTCAGTTGTTTTTTTTTTCTCAGAGTACAGCAGTGGCCCAAATGTACAGCACGCACACACGAATCATTCCTATTAAACAAACCTCTGCACTGCAGGGGCACTTCTGCAGCATGCTTCACAATAAAAGAAGATAAAGACATCACAGCAAAGCACATAATTGGCTCAATCCAGGAAATAATGAAAGCAAACTGCAGGAAAACAGCCTCCTATTAAGGCTTAAAATGTTGAGATTAATGTAAAGCCTGTATGATCGTGGGGATAACACCGGGTGATGAAAACAATACCAGAGCCGAATCAATGCCGGTGAACTTTAACCCCAGTTATCAGTCCGATTCCATGCTGCAGGTACAGTCGAATAAATCGTTTCAATGACCTACATAATGAGCAGCTGAAGGGAAACTTAATCAGGAGCGGACTTCTGATGAGGAACATGGAAATGAGGTTAGAAATACCACAGGGAGTGGCACGCTACAGTAAGATACATACTCCTAAATCACTCAACTTTCTGCCACTTTCTGTGGGAGTTAGCGAGAGTCGACGCCAAAGAAAAACTTATTCGACCGACCTTGGACATGTGCTGCTTGCTAAAGACGTTCCAACACACTGCTGGTTCAAACACAGACAGCCACACACCATCACATACTGCTCAAAGTTGGAATATCTAAGCCTGAAGTGTGTGTTCAGGAGGAAGCAGGAGCCATAAATGGAGGATGCAACCTCCCATGACATGATACTATCACAGCTACAATCATTCAAAATAAACATTTTATACTACATATCAGAGATGGGACCAAGTCACACATGTGCAAGTCTCAAGTAATTTTTTCTTGGGCAACTCAAGTCAAAGTCAAGTCACCTTATTATTGCAATTTTACCTGCAGAATCTGATCTTAATAAAGTGAAAAAACAAGATATAAGTAACTGTCAGTAAACATCATTGGCCAATGTGTCCAACCTGTCCACCCCGTATCATATCAAGCTAACGTTAGCTAACTACCGACTAGGCTAACAGGATAATATTAGCTAATTTGACATGGGCTGTGTTCGAAACCGCCTACTACTCCCACTACTCCTACTAACTTTAACTTTTTTTAAGTTCCCGGATGCATAATAGATTCTCTGAAATGTTGGGTATGCATCATGAGGTTACTACTCATACTCAAACTACCCAAGATGCAACGTAACGTGACGTCGCCGATCGTCATTTCCTGTCAAAACGGCAGTTTCAAGCTAGCTACAACGAGGGTAGGTTCACTTCCTGTTTCCAAAACAAAAGCACCAATTGTATCGTAATGGCTTTCCCTATGATAAAAGGTAACGGGTATTTTATTTTGTGAAAATAACCAGAAGTGCGCTGCTCACTGCGGCTAGCTTTAGTAGCGCCGAATTCGTGGGAACAAAATTGTAAATAGCCGGTATTTTGTCATATTTTCAACACGTTGGGGATCTAAACGACTACTTTCTCGCCTGAAAATGTTTCAAATGTTGCTAAAGTTTACAGAGTTTAGAGCTTAAGCGAAATCAGCTTCAGGCCGGCTGATTTCGGCTCGGGCAGGAGCGAAATGCATTGTGTGTAAACGCTCTGCATACTGTCTGATCGATGAGTATGCAGTATGGAAGTATGTAGTAAGTAGTATGTAGTATGCAGTATGTAGTATGTAGTAAGTAGTAAGTAGTATGTAGTATGTAGTAAGTAGTAAGTAGTATGTAGTATGCAGTATGTAGTATGCAGTATGTAGTATGTAGTATGCAGTATGCAGTATGTAGTATGTAGTAAGTAGTAAGTAGTATGTAGTATGTAGTAAGTAGTAAGTAGTATGTAGTATGTAGTATGTAGTATGCAGTATGTAGTATGTAGTATGCAGTATGCAGTATGTAGTATGTAGTATGTAGTAGGCGGTTTCGAACACAGCCAAGCACTTACTGGTCAGAATGGATCTTCAAATGACGAACAAAGTTTGAAGTTATGCTAGATGCTTAACACTCAAGTCATTCAAGTCATCGTAAGTCAAGTCAAGTGCTGAGTCTTTAACTTCCAAGTCGAGTCTCAAGTCTTTTATTTTTTGTCAAGTCAAGTCACAAGTCATCAAAACAGAGACTCGAGTCGACTTGAGTCCAAGTCACAGTGACTTGAGTCCCCATCTCTGCTATATATCGATAGAAAACTAGATTATTCTTTAACAACTATTGTGAAATGAAGTTGTAGCTTCAATGCATTTATAATTTCATCTAATTTGTCCTAAATGTGTCGCCTTTAAACACCGTTGGTGCCAAACAAGAAGCTTCCTGCACACTAAAAAAGAAGTAAAATGATAAATTGCTCCGACAGCTTACACAGTAACAGTGGTGCAGTGCTTGGTCTCAAACGTTAGAGCTCGGAAAAGAGCTAAAAACTGGCTCATGAGATCCACACTGGAAAAAAATCAAAGTCTTACCAAGTATATTTGTCTCATTTCTAGTCCAAATATCTCATTACACTTAATATAAGACACAACTGCCTAACAAGTACTATTTCAGCCAGATATAGGGACTTGTTTGAAGACAATACATCTGGAATGTCTTGTTAAATGAAAAAGTTTTGAGTCACATATCATTTGAAACAAGCTTTTTAAGCTAATTTCAAGATCACTTTTAACTCAAAAGTCCTAAATATCACATTTTATTTCAAGAAATCTCGACAAGCCAATTTTCACTACTTCCATTGGCAGATTTTTTTGCTTATTTCAAGCAAAAAAATCTTTTATTTGTTGTTTTTTTTCCAGTGTGGAGACGAAAGAGACAACAACATACTCGGATAAAAATTTTACATTTTTATAGCGACTGGTCCAGCAGTAAACTCTCAGTAGGCTGAGCTGATGTTTCACATGAAACATTACGTCTAATCCAGGGATGCTGACGGGATCTTTAATCTTGGCGTCGCTGAACATCAGTTGTAACATTTGTGTAAAATCAATTAAAGACGTGTTGCACAAGTCATTCAGACGGTTTTACAACAGTCCGGGATGTGATTAAGCTTTGTTCTCGTCTTTATCGTTAGCAGCAGGAGTAAAACACCGAGAAACCTTCTAAGCCTCGTTGTGAAAAGTTTCGGACCCACTGAGCCGGGACTAAACGTCCCTCATCTTCAGCGAGCTGAGCTCGTACACGAAGCAGTGCGACTCCGCAGCTGCAGCAGCAGGAAACGGCCTCCTCCTCACCTCCTGCAGCCTCACCTGCACCTCCGTGCACAGACAGTGAGAAACAGATGAAATACAGAGGAACCCAAGCGTGGCCTGCTCGCATTATTGAGCAGATGATTATTCATGTCATCATTTCGACACGATTGGAATAGATCCTACACTGGAAAAAATGCCCCTCCAAAAATAAGTAAAAAAACAACAAATAAAAGACGTTTTTGCTTGAAAAAAGCAAAAAAAAATCTGCCAATGGAACTAGTAAAAATCGGCTTGTCAAGATTTCTTGAAATAAAATGTCATATTTAGGTATTTTGAGTTAAAAGTGATCTTGAAATTAGCTTAAAAACCTCTTCAAATGAAAAAAAAAAAGCTTGTTTCATGTGAAATATGACTCAAAATAAGATGTCTTCAAGACTTTTTCACTTAACAAGATATTCCAGATGTATTGTCTTCAAACAAGTCCCTATATCTGGCTGAAATAGTGCTTGTTAGGCAGTTGTGTCTCATATTAAGTGTAATGAGATATTTTGTCTAGAAATGAGACGAATATACTTGGTAAGATTTAGATTTTTTCCAATGTATTTTCAATATTTCTCGTGTCTTAAGATGCAGGTTTGTTCAGGGCTGCAGCCCCGGTACCAATTCAGATTCAAACGACTAAATCAATATTTGCAATTAAGCAGAGCTCTGCTTCACAATTAAAACTAATCTTTATTTAGTAAATCAATCTTCATTGATGTAAACCGAGATAAAAAAGGAGTTAAAGAGCTAATCCGGACTTTATTTACCTTGTAGCTCCTAAAAATGAGGAAACTTTCTGTTGCTCTGTACACTCTGCTGACAGTTGAGTTATGTGGGCCAAACTGGGGCCCCCTCCGCCCCCTGGAAACATCCAGTGGCATAAAACCTCAGAGCCACCAGGGGTTAGAGCATCGGTAGCACAGCTGCATTTCTTTTAATGCCAACTTCGACAGTTGGTCCAGTCTTCCTGCTCGGCTCCATAACGGTGTCCTTACTGAATCGCTGCCTTGAGAGAAATCCAACAGCATCATAAAACTCAATTAGGTCGAGTTTGTGCTTCAACTTTCTTCAAGGAACACGATTCTTCAAAAAAAAACAAAAAACAGTCAAATCTCCTCCAGTGTAAGTTTAAAGCTAATATTGGATCATATTTTACGTTTTGTAGCAATAAAGCTGAGTGTAATGTAGGCTAAAGGCAGAAAAAAACAAGCAGGTTTGGGTTTATCGACATAGAATTTAAGATATGTTGCACATTTAATTTAAAACTATGATTTATTATGCTTTTAATTGAATTTTTTTTTTCCAAACCTTGTTACCATGTAAAGATGCAGCTAATAATTATTTCCAGTACGGAATAAACCTTTTTTTAATTAATTCACTTTGATTAAAGCTGGCAAAAATTCAGATTTAAGGTGGAAAAACAATTTAAAAAAGTGGCAAGAATCTCTGCAGGACACAGGAAATAAGAATATAAAAGGCATTAAGATGCAGCTTAATTCCTAAATTACATATTTACATTAACAGATTTAAGGATCCAGTGCAGCAGCAGAAGGAAACACTGACCTTAATGTTCCTTTATTTTTGGATTCCTGAACACGAGAGAAGGAGGCAGCAGGAGAGCCAAAGATGACTGAGAAGAATTAGAGGCTGTGTTCGAAACCGCATACTTCTCCTACTACTCATACTAACTTTTTGAGTTAGTATGCGAGTTTGTGTAAGTGAGAAGTTCCCAGATGCATACTAGATTCTCCTAAATATTGGGTATGCATCATGAGGTTACTACTCATACTCAAACCAGGCTCGGACTGGCAATCTGTGCGATCGGGCAAATGCCCGGTGGGCCGGTGGCCTCCGATTTATTTATTTATTTTTTAAATATACGATTTTTAAATGTATTTATCTTGTCTACATTTGCTAGCAGCCCGTTAATGGCCATGTGGCTCGTAATGTATTGTATTCATTTTTGGGGGGATTGCACAGACCTTGCCTCTTCAGGACAAGTTCAGAAGCAGGTGCGTGTTACGATTGCGCCCCCTGCCCCCATCCCTCAAGTGGATCTGTCCATACCGCCATTAGGCATCATCTATGTTTCACTTAAAAATGATCAGAGTAGGCTAAATTATTGTGGAGGACTACAGAGGCTCCAAGAACAGGAAAGGGGGAGCGGAGAAGATCCGCGAAAAAAAGCAAAAAGCCCTTCAGGCCGACGCTGCCAAATGTTTTAAAATAGACAATTGGTTTGCTGCTGCCAGTTGTAGTGCCGCTAGTGTTAGTGCTAGTGGAAGTAGCCACCACAGCTATGACAAAAACGTTGCTGGAGATGTCACCCCAGGGCCAACTGAAGAAAGATATTGTGTCGGGTCGGAGGATAGGCCTACTGACGATAAGCAGGAACATGAAGAGGTTGAGGGCAAGGAGATAAAGGACATTTTAGGACCTAAAGGTGACGTTCATGCTAGCACTTCTAGTGAAGCTAACGTTAGTTCAGAGAGGATTCCAGCCGTGGCTCAGCCTGACGGAGGTGTGTGGTGGTCGGTAGCTACGCCCCTTGTCATGTTGTCAGGTTGAAATGTTTCATCATACCACACAGACACAACCGGCGAGTGTTTAATAAGTTAAACTTACACTGGTCTCCTTTGTCTGCGGCGCTCTGCTCTCCTTTCTTCCTTCATGAAATGAAAAAGTATCACCTGCGCTCGACCCTTCGTCTCCTGACTCTCTCTGTGAGCTCTTCCAGCCTCGATGTTAGACGCCTGATGTGATCGTCCATGATTAATATCACCATCATGCAGACCATGAACACGGTGGCCTCCCCGCTCTCCATGTTAGCTTCTTGGTGGTGTTTTTTTTTCTCTCCTTACTTTTAGGGTTTTGTTTTGTTTTGTTTTGTTGTTGAATGTGGCGCTAAACGGCTAACGTAACACGTCACTGACGCAGACGGCTGCGCGCGGCGCAAAGTCCCGACCTGGTCCCGACTCATGTGCGAATGCAGACTGAAACAGTTCCGCTGGGGAAGGACAGTTATCAGAACGAAATTCGAGTAGGACAGTTCTGATAACTGCGTTCTTAGAACGGCTCTGTCCGAAAGCGGCTTATGTTGTATGTAGTATGCAGTATGTAGTATGCAGTATGTAGTATGTTGTATGCAGTATGTAGTATGTAGTATGCAGTATGTAGTATGCAGTGTGTAGTGTGCAGTATGTAGTATGTAGTGTGCAGTATGTAGTGTGCAGTATGCAGTATGTAGTATGCAGTATGCTGTATGCAGTATGTAGTATGCAGTATGCAGTGTGCAGTATGTAGTATGTAGTATGCAGTATGCAGTATGTAGTGTGCAGTATGTAGTGTGTAGTATGTAGTGTGTAGTATGCAGTATGTAGTATGCAGTATGTAGTATGTTGTATGCAGTATGTAGTATGTAGTATGCAGTATGTAGTATGCAGTGTGTAGTGTGCAGTATGTAGTATGTAGTGTGCAGTATGTAGTGTGCAGTATGCAGTATGTAGTATGCAGTATGCTGTATGCAGTATGTAGTATGCAGTATGCAGTGTGCAGTATGTAGTATGTAGTATGCAGTATGCAGTATGTAGTGTGCAGTATGTAGTGTGTAGTATGTAGTGTGTAGTATGCAGTATGTAGTATGCAGTATGTAGTATGCAGTATTTAGTATGTTGTATGCAGTATGTAGTATGTAGTATGCAGTATGTAGTATGCAGTGTGTAGTGTGCAGTATGTAGTATGTAGTGTGCAGTATGCAGTATGTAGTATGCAGTATTTAGTATGTTGTATGCAGTATGTAGTATGTAGTATGCAGTATGTAGTATGCAGTGTGTAGTGTGCAGTATGTAGTATGTAGTGTGCAGTATGTAGTAGGCAGTATGTAGTATGTAGTATGTTGTATGCAGTATGTAGTATGTAGTATGCAGTATGCAGTGTGCAGTATGTAGTATGTAGTATGCAGTGTGTAGTGTGTAGTATGTAGTGTGTAGTATGTAGTGTGTAGTATGTAGTATGCAGTATGCAGTATGTAGTATGCAGTGTGCAGTATGTAGTATGTTGTATGCAGTATGTAGTATGCAGTATGTAGTATGCAGTGTGTAGTGTGCAGTATGTAGTATGTAGTATGCAGTGTGTAGTATGTAGTATGTAGTATGTAGTGTGTAGTATGTAGTATGTTGTATGTAGTATGTTGTATGCAGTATGCTGTATGCAGTATGTAGTATGCAGTATGTAGTATGCAGTATGTAGTATGCAGTATGCAGTATGTAGTATGCAGTATGTAGTGTATAGTATGTAGTATGCAGTATGTAGTATGCAGTATGTAGTATGTAATATGTTGTATGTATTATGTAGTATGCAGTATGTAGTGTGTAGTATGTAGTATGCAGTATGCAGTATGTAATATGTTGTATGCAGTATGTAGTATGTAGTATGCAGTATGCAGTATGTAGTATGCAGTATGTAGTATGTAGTATGCAGTATGCAGTATTTAGTATGCAGTATGTAGTATGCAGTATGTAGTATGCAGTATGCAGTATGAAGTATGTAGTATGTAGTATGCAGTATGTAGTATGCAGTATGTAGTATGCAGTATGTAGTATGCAGTATGCAGTATGTAGTATGCAGTATGTAGTATGTAGTATGCAGTATGCAGTATGCAGTATGTAGTATGCAGTATGTAGTATGTAGTATGCAGTATGTAGTAGTATGCAGTATGTAGTATGCAGTATGGTGTATGTAGTATGTAGTATGCAGTATGTAGTATGCAGTATGCAGTATGTAGTATGCAGTATGTAGTATGCAGTATGCAGTATGGTGTATGTAGTATGTAGTATGCAGTATGTAGTATGTAGTATGCAGTATGTAGTATGCAGTATGCAGTATGTATTATGTAGTATGCAGTATGTAGTATGCAGTATGTAGTATGTAGTATGCAGTATGTAGTATGCAGTATGCAGTCTGTAGTATGCAGTATGTAGTATGCAGTATGTTGTATGTAGTATGTAGTATGCAGTATGTAGTATGCAGCATGCAGTATGCAGTATGTAGTATGCAGTATGCAGTATGCAGTATGTAGTATGCAGTATGTAGTATGCAGTATGCAGTATGCAGTATGCAGTATGTAGTATGCAGTATGTAGTATGCAGTATGTAGTATGCAGTATGCAGTATGTAGTATGCAGTATGCAGTATGTAGTATGCAGTATGTAGTATGCAGTATGCAGTATGTAGTATGCGGTTTCGAACACAGCCAGAGAAAGAGGAGCCTGATGGGAAGGTCCTCTGCCGACATGAAGGTGGTGAGCTGGAATTGATCCCAACAGATTTAAAGAACAGGCTTGCTCACGGGGGCAGAGTTCACATCACACACACAGTCCTGCACATTTCAGTCAATTAAACCTTCTTTTGTGCCAGATCCGTGCGCCTTCCTGCACCCGACCTCGCTACTGTACATTCATGCACACCACAACTCTGCTCACAGACACCTGAAGGCTTTAATATACACCAGAAAGAGACCACAAAGGCCTTCACACACATGTAGACGCACCAGAACCCCCAGTAAGAACCGAAGAATGAGCCTGTAATCTGGAGGCTTCTCCACCACTGAGGCGTCTTATCATGTGGCTGAGTTTGTTTCCTCTAAAGCTCAGTGCATCGATCGGCGCTGATGCAGCTGCCGGCGGCACTGGGACGAGGTTTGTGTGTGTGTGGGGGGGGGTGGGGGGTGGGCTCTTTGCAGGATAGCAGCCAACCAAATCAAACAGGCTTACTGGTCGAGGTCTGGCACTGGGAAAAAAAAAGAGAAATCAATATGCTCAGCAATCCATTTACTGGGAGCTGGGCCCTCAGAGTGCAGATCAACCTGCACTGTGTGTGAGCGCTTGTGTGAAAACGTGCGTAGGCGTGTGGGCTGCAGAGCAGAGGCCGTGCTTATAAACAACATCTTTCCTCCGTCATGAACGTCGACCTAAAATGACAACAGTGAGTCTATTTCACCTGAATCCTCTGAGCATTTCATCAATAAAAGCCTGTGAGCAACAGACTTTTACAAAATAAAAGCCTGTGAGCAACAGACTTTTACAAAATAAAAGCCTGTGAGCAACAGACTTTTACAATAATAGAATAAATAATAAAACAGGGGTGGTCCGTGGCGTGGTGGGTTGAGCATGTGCCCCGTTTTTAAATTTAAAAAAAAAAATGTATTAAAATTTTTAAAAAAATTAAAAAAATTGAAAAGTTTTTTTTAAATAAATAAATAAAACCTGTGTTAATAATAATAATAAACGAGCCCTAAAATACACATATTCAGATGTAAAGTTGCGGAAATCGTGCGCGAAAACAAAGAGGGTTCAAGCTGCTGGGAGAAAAATTTGTTTGTCCAACCTGTTTGATTGACAGCTGGGAAAGCCAAGTGTTGTCCAGCATCTCCTTTCGCTGGGGGGGCGGGGCGTCCCGGACCCTCAGGAACAGGTCATGGGCTTGGAGGCCGCAGTGCTGACAGGCGCCTTGCTCCGCCTCCAACACCTGGGCGCGCATGTACGTCTGGCTGGAGCGCAGCTGGAACTCATCCTGGCATCTGTGGGTCAGAATGAGTGGAACTCACCGCTTTATACCCTAATATGACCGTACGGAACAGGAACCAAGCAGAGAAGGTTCAGATTTACGTCCACGGCTTTCAGTTTAACCCTACCTGTGGCTACAGAATCGAGTATCCCACGCCCCACCGGCGGTAGGGCAGCCCTGCTGGCAGGAGAGGCACAGAGGGACACCCCGAGCATCCACAGCCTGCAGATAACCCGGCTCTGATGGAGGCTGCTTATCTGCTCCCTCGCCGGACCGCTGGTGCTCCCTGCACAGAGAGCGAGACGGACAAAGAAATCCATTCCGTGCACTTAAAAGAAAACGAGTGGCTGCTCGAGCTTATCTCAGATGGAGAGTTCAGACCAAAGGCATCATCGCTTCAAAGATACGAACACCAGTCAACAGGTCATCGACAGACCATATGAATTCTCACTGGGCTTAAAACACAACAATGTTTGAACTGCAGCACTTCGGGCGTTTAAGATTGAATATGAATAATTAATAATTTAAATTAACTCGTTTTTCAGGTGATTTCACACAAATGGAAACAAGGCAACTGGACTTCTTTTTCTTGATTCTTGACGACCTTTCAGCTCTCATCCGAAAAAGGCTTCTTCAGTCCAGTTTCCCTTCTTCAAGCTCTTAGATTTACTTTCACAACTTTAAGGATTACCATAGACCAGAGATACTCATTGTGCGGCTCCTCAAGCTCCAATTGGTGGCTCGCACTCACATAGTAGCTCATAACAATATGGTAACAATAACAATACATTTTTTAAATAACACACAGCAAATACTGCACAGTATTAAGCATTTTTATTACGTTTGCATTTTTGTAGTATTAGGTATTTTTATTAAGTATTAATTAAGGCTTAATGGTGTTTCCTAAAGGGGGCTCTGTTAAACCTGGCAACGCAGCCCGCTTAAACCACCATCACACCTCGCAGAGCACGCTAGCTCCTTTAGCCAGCGCGAGATGCAGGCACAATGGGTCGGTTTTTAATTAAAAAAGGGCAAAAACCAGCACAAAAACCATGCTCATCCTGAATGTCTCACTATGATTACAACAACAAACTACAAATACAACATAAAGAAAGTCAAGGGCATGCATGCCAGCTTCCGCTCATCCCAGTATTAAAGGTAAATATGGTCTTATTTGAAAACGTATTGGCTGTGTTGTTTCTTTTTTTATGGGATGTTTTATATGTAGAAATGCAAAAGGGGACTTTAGTATGTTGTGGTAAAAGTGGCTCTTCCCTTGATTTTGCTGCCAATGTGGCTCTTGTGAAAACAATAGTGAGCATCACTGAACTAGACGGTAAAGCTTTTACCTCTTGGTGACGTCTCCATTCCTTCTCACAACACTTAAAAGATGCTAAATATCGAAGAGTTTTATGGGTTCATCTGTCGCATCCTTCTTTCTGAGTATGTTGAACCGTCTCTCTTCTTCTTCCTCAGTCCTGCCTCTAATGTCTGCATCATGTGGTTTTGTCCTAGCAAAAGATGGGTTCTTGAAGGCATGATATATGTTGCTGTAAAATCTCTGTGATGGCAGCTTTAATGCTGAAAAGCTCAGAGGTGGAAATGAGTTTTGCCAGGAGCTCTCAGTCTGGATGCTCCTTTGGCTCTTTGCTCCATTTCTTCCAACAAAGATCCTGAACACTGATGGCTCTGACCACAGCACACGTTTCCACCGTGTGACGCTCCATCCCAGACGCCTCCGAGCCCAGAGAAGTGGACCAGGTTAAAATCACCAGAGATCACAGGTGTCCAGCTCAGGCTCGCCCCTTTACACACTGAAAATCCTAGACAAAGTCTTTTAATGATATTCTGCACAGTAGGAGGAGGCAGAGATGCAAATCTCTTCCAATCTTTCTCTGAGGATCATTGTTTTTAAACACTTCATGGAGATCCTCTGCCCATCTGGTCCTCAAAAACTCAGCCGAATCATGGTTAGAATCACCTGTTTACGTCACCATTTTAAAACTAAATCATACTTTTTTTTAATCCTCGTTATTAGCCCTAAATTGTTCACAATGTGTTGCAGGTCTGAAATTCAAAAACGATTAGAAAAAATATCAAATATCTTGAGATCATGTTGGCTGTAATGAAATAAAAGTCAAAGTAAATGTAAGAATCACAGCTTTCTGTTGTTGTTGTTGTTGTTGTCCGATCTTTATCCGATTTAAGGCTGTAAATCCTGCACATCGTAAAGGGGAAGTTCGTTTTTTTTTTTTTTAAACCTGGGACTTATTTCTGGCATAAAATACGTTCATCTACTCACCGATAACAGTTGGTTCTGTCTTTATTTCACCAATACCTAAAGCCGATACTTTTTAGCTCCCGATAGCCCCCGATAACAACAACAGGGCAGCTCTGAGCTAACAGTGCAATAGTACACGTTCATTCATTCATTGGTCTTAAAGTATTGGTGAAATAAAGACAGATAATGCCTTATTTAGAGGCTGTGTTGTCTCTGTTCTCTCCTGTTATATGCATATACGCGGATCTGGAGTGATCTAAATATCTCCAGAAGGACGCCGACTAGGATTGTAACGATGCGCTTTTTTCACCTCCGATACCGAGATCTGAGGTTTAGTATCGGCCGATACTGATACAGGAAAAAACAGCGCAGAATTATGGTAACAAACGGTAAGTTTCACTGTGTGGAAAAGGCTGGGATCCTTCATTTGTACAAGGCAACATCAGACTTGACTTAAACATTTCTTACCTATTTTTTCTAAAAACAAATAAACAAATATAAATATACTGAATTACTAATTTGTTTAATAATTGCAAAACAATCTGAACCATAAAAATATAACAAGTGTAACTGGTTCAGTCGGTGCAATTAGGGATTCAAAATCCAAAATATTAAATGATAAAGGAGCTGAAATTGAGGAAAAAACAACAGCTTCACTAGCTTGGTTGGTAGACTTTCAAAATAAATAGCAAGTAGCTCTTTATATAGGTTAGTAAAAATGGGAATTAAACATCCATTACAAAAGCATCTGAACAAACAAATAGCTTCTCTAGCTTAGTAAAAACTAACAAAATATCATCCCAAAGTAACAGGTTTTTTCACCACTAGAGGGCGCAGAAGGCCCTTGGATGAATGCCAATACTGGACAAGACCACGGGGAATTTTTTTTTATTTAAAAATAAATAAATCGGCCGATACGGATCGGCCCATTGTCACGATACCCAATCTCGAATTTTCTTCGATATCCGATCCACATATCGGATCGGTGCATCCCTAACGCCGACTTTCACCAAACTGTTATCAGCGAGTAGATGAAAGTATTTTTTTATTTTTTGCCAAATATCTTTATAGTTTATACAAACAGCTTAAACATTTTGTAACACATGTCAACAGTGGGACTGTAAGACATTGGCCCTCATTTATCAAACTTGCGTAAGACGAAAAACGTGCGTAGGTCGTGTGTACGTTCTTTTCTGCGCAAAGGTTGGCATTTATCAAATCCATCGTGAGCGCAGGAAAGATGAAATCGCCACGACAGGTCTGAGGCCGTGTACACACTTTTCCATTTTGACTTGCGGCGACTGCAATACAGCAGCGTCACTAGTGCGTGCCTCAGGAGTCGCAACAAATCCCTTGGTTAAAAATACAGACTTATCACTTTAAAGAAGGCCCATGTTTTATTTGACTTCAACATAAAACATAAAAGCAAATTAAATAAATTAAACAAGTACAACTCCGTAATTGGAAGAGTGATGGCTCATTATTCAACCGTGCACCCTCACACCGAACAGGAGAGGCGCTTTAACACTGCGCATTCGCGCACGCGTGCCACTGTGGAGAGGTGTAGAGGGCTCCTAAAGCTGGATCTGTCTCTCGGCTGCGGGGGGAACCCTATACGCCCGAAAAGGTATGCAATATTATTATTGCATGCGGGGATCTCCATAACATTGCCCAAAAAAAATAGAGTGCCATTTCCAGATGTACATCCAGAGGACCCCGCACCCAGAGATCCCTACCACCAGCCTGCACAGCCAAGAGCGCTCAGGAGGAGAGAGGAACGTATTCAGCTATTCTGACTTTTGGTAAGCATTCTGTTATTCAAGGAAAAAAGAAAGGAGAACAAGGATTTCTTTCAGCATTTATTCTGTGACTTCAGTGTTTCATTTATGTCTTTCAATGTACTGTCGATAGATTGCATGGTGTGTGTTAAAGCCATCATCCACTTCACGATCTCTGTTTGTCTTTCTAGGACCTCTGTGGTTAACACGGCTGGCCGGTGTGATGCTGCAGACCGGGGGGCAGAGGCAGAGGCAGAGGCTTCGGATGTTGACGGGCCGCGTATTCGTTGCGCGGGTCAGATTGCCCAGATGCCACTTCGGATTCATCTGTGAATGAAAAATATTAGTTTGATTAGGAACCCCAGTTGTGTTGAAAATCAAAGCAACTGTTTTATTTAAACGTCTTGGGTGTGCAGTCATTCTTACCATTCTCGAGCTCTAGCATGGGCGCATCAGTGTCAAGTTTCCCTGGCACGCCTGATGAGGACGTAGCTCCGATCACGCCAGCCACCCTCTCCTCCAAGGCACTCAAATCCAAACCTGGATCCCCCCCCCCCGACGCAGCATGTCACGTTTGTGACATGCTGCGTCGGAGAGCTGCGACCTTCTTTTTTGGCCAATTTCATATCGGACCACTTCTTCCTGATCTTACTGGAGAAAAAGTAAAACATCGCTCAATTTTAGATTTCATTTAATCTGGAGTTTATCACATTTTATTGACCATCACAGTAGGGGAAAATACATACCTCGTCCGGTCTGCGATTTACATCGCCGACGCTGTTGACAGCCGTCCCAGCTGTCAACGCTGTTGGCAGCGTTTCTTTGCCGCCTTTCGTCTATCCATGTCGCAAATTCTAGAGGTGCGGCCTCTCAGCCCCCTTTTGTAGAAGGCGTGGTTAGGATCATTACGATGGATTTCAGCCACCGGATTTATCAACAGCCGCTCGGTCATACGATGGGATTGGTGTGGTACGCATGTTCTGTAAATCTCACTTGAGCCTCTGCGTACGACGAGTTCTCCGCTCATATCTACGATGCTTTCTACGACGGCTTGATAAATGAGGGCCATTGCGTTTAAGTTTAAAACACAACCCAAACCTAAACAACTGTGAGCCTCTCTCAGTCTTAAGCCCAATTCGCACGGGATAAGTATTACCTATGGACCCCCCGTAATTCGGAATAATTGCGGAGAATGTCTGAGTTCTTAGTCCTGTGCGAATGCGCCATGTCCGTGATTTGTGGGGTAATAATTCCGCCGCGAATTACCTACTGTATTTCGGCGAAACACAGACGTCCTGTGGTAATTTAAGTCCCGTCTGAACGCACACCTGTGTGTTCAACCTATGTGTACAACCAGGTACAACGGGGCAAAACAGGAAGTTACGACAATTACGGAATATCCGCTCATGATGTCTGTGATTTCAGTAAATTACAGACTTTTGCTTGTCCCGTCCGAATGCGCCACAAAAAATTACAGAGGTGCGGGGGTAGATGCGAATTACCAGTGATCCATAGGTAATACTTATCCCGTGCGAATTGGGCTTTAATCGTAATGAAACCCATACAAAGTCTATACATCATCTCCATTTCGAAATATCAAATTTAAGTGTTTATAAACCACAAGACATCGAGAACTGCAGTGGATATCCTCAGTCACACGTTAAGATGAACGTATTTTATGCCAGAAATAAGGTCCAGCTTTAAAAAAGAAAACCTTACTTCCCCTTTAATTCTGGCTAAATAGAAACAAACCTTGATGAGCAACATGAAGGGGAAAGTTGAGTCGACTATGATGTGACTGCACTGCTCCTGTGGTGGAATTAATGCTGCTAAATTTGACCTAAACATCTCAAAACAATTGAATGTTGATGGCACAAGTTGATGATAAATAAACTTCTAACAAGGTGAAAACTTCGATGTGCCGACAGAAGATGAAGAATTATTCTACGCATTAGAAAATGTGATGCATAAAGAAATCAAAATGCCACAAAAAAATCTTCATTTTTTTTTATGTGTTTTTCATTCATCTGCAGCGCCTGCTGCCCTTTCTGTACGAAACCCAAATATTAACCTTGACTCAGAAATGAATCAGTTCGTAATCAGTTTAAAGGATGTGTGGGAGAATTTCTGCATCAATAAAACACAATTCAATACAAATACTTCTGCAACAAAAATAAATCTATGTGTGCTTCTGCAAGCACAAAGTTTGTAGACAGATCTCTACCTTCGCAGATCTCCTGAACATTTCAAATGTGCATGTTTGTCCTTTTGGCAGAGGACAGCAGATCTGGGCCACTGCCATGTTATCCCAGCGGGGCGCTCGAGCCACGTTGGAGGGGACAGATGGACTAAATTTGCTTTCCCCACGGTTTGCAATTCAGATAAACAGAAAGAGGAACAAAGATCCAAACAGACTAAGCACAACAGAGGGAAATTCAATCGCTGAAATGGAGAACAAAACCTGCTATAAAAAGGAACCTAGCTGCTTCAAAGTTAAGAAGATACCAAAAAAAATTGGAAGCACCAAGAGACAAATGCTGTGCCAGCACTGTCGAGTGGATGAAAGAGACAGAAATAGATGATTTTACTGGCGTGCCCAAACTGTGAATGGCGCAAACGTGCTACTTTGGAAAACTTTCCCGAGTCATATATTGTTTTCCGGAGCCTGTGAAATTATGAAGCCATTTATCCTTAAAATCATTTTAATGAATGGAGGTTTGTGGTTAAATTTCAGACGATTTCAAACCGCTGAAAAATACAACACACATTTAAATTCATGCAGGAAAACGAGCACGCTCGCAGCTCCGCGTCTCAGCATGGGGTAACTCACTGAAAATTCATACTTCAAACCCCAGAAATAATGCAACATGCCTTCAGCAAACAGCGCACAGCGTGCTAATGTTTACACCTCCGCTCATCTCTGATGCTGCGAACCAAAGGAAACCAAAATGAAGAAAGGGATCCGGGAAGTCCAGCTGTCAATCCACAGAGTGCTCGCTCACCATTGATCTCACGGCAGATTCTGCTTCATAAAATGTAATTTGTTGCTTCCTGAGGACAGCGAGCTGATTCACAGCTCTAATATTTGTTTTATTAAAGCTCTGATTTATGCCACGAGGCAGCATTGCCACCGCTTGAAACAGGTAAAATACCCCAACACCGTTACTTGTAGAGCACAAATCAAAGTGCTTTACAGCTAATCAAACAATCATTAAGATAGATGACAGATCTGTGTGCTCCCTGAGCTCTAAATCTGGTGTTTTTAACGCTGCATCTTGGTTTTTGGGCGAATCCAACAATGTTAAAAACCACACAGAGTGACAAAGTCATCTTTGATGATGCACAAAGCTATAAATCTGTTGGTCTTGTTCACCTCCCAGAGGTTTAAAACCAAACAGTTGTTAGCTACTGTTACTGCTAGCTGCTTAGCAACAATATCACATGATTAAGCAGTAAAACGTCTACATACATAAACTCGCCAGCGTACAATAGATGGCATTGACACTTTAACTACAATGTCACTTTAATCACAATGTCATTTTAATTTTATCGACGCCTTATTTTTTTAATTTTATTTTATATATATATATATATATATATATATATATACATATATATATATTTTTTATTTTTTTATTTATTTACTAAATATTATTATTATTTTTTTTTTTTTTACTTAATATTTTATTTATTTATTTTTTTGTAACCCCCTTTTGTGTTTTAATTTTCTTTGTGATTCCATTTTCTTGCTCTTCTTTTAATGTACCGCTCTTCGCCCTTCTAATTGCCCTTCGGGGATAAATACATTTTTTTTTTTTTCTGATTTCTGATTATGATTCTGATTAAGAGCTATAAAATCACTGATACGAAGGAAAGACTCATGGTAACACTCTTGTTCCTGTTTGGCTTCTTACGTACCAAGATGGCCAGCTTGGATGGTTCAATTTGTGGAGCACAATTCATACACAAGGCAATTCAAAGTGCTTTACAGCTAATCCAGCTATTCAAATAATCATTAATTAATTAATTTAAAAGTGAAGCGTGCAGATAAAATACTTTCAGGTGTCATATGCACAGCTAAATAGAACTGTTTTCAGCCTGGATTTAAACATTGTCAAAGTTGAGGCCTGTCTCACATCTTCTGGAAGACTGTTCCAGATGTTAGGAGCATAAAACTGAGACGCAGCCTCAGCTTGTTTAGTCCTGACTCTGGGCCCCAGCAGGAAACCCCTCCCTGAGGCAGGAGACCCCTCCTTGAGGCAGGAGACCCCTCCCTGGGACAGGAGAACCCTCCCAGAGGCAGGAGACCCCTCCCTGGGGCAGGAGAACCCTCCCAGAGGCAGGAGACCCCTCCCAGAGGCAGGAGACCCCTCCCTGGGGCAGCAGACCCCTCCCAGAGGCAGGAGACCCCTCCCAGAGGCAGCAGACCCCTCCCTGGGGCAGCAGACCCCTCCCAGAGGCAGCAGACCCCTCACTGAGGCAGCAGACCCCTCCCTGGGGCAGCAGACCCCTCCCAGAGGCAGCAGACCCCTCACTGAGGCAGCAGACCCCTCCCAGAGGCAGCAGACCCCTCACTGAGGCAGCAGACCCCTCCCAGAGTCAGGACTCGAGCAGCAGCGTTCTGGATGTACTGCAGCTGTCTTACAGCCCGTTTAGAGAGCCCAGTGAGCAGGCCGTTAAAGGAGTCTAACCTGCTGGAGACAAACGCATGGCTCAGTCTCTCTAAGTCTGGTTTAGACACTATTCCTTTGATTCTGCCAATGTTATTTAGATGGTAATAAGCTGCTCATGTTACTGATTTACTAATAGAAAACTGTAGATCCAAGTGTCAAATTCCTCATTTCAATAAAGCTGCCGCCTGTTTTAAGCAAAGGCCCGACAGTCGAGTAAAAAGTTTTATAAATCAGGACATCAAAGGCTCAGAGTCATCACCAGGTTTTAAAGGGATAGTTTGCCTCTTTTGACATGAAGCTGTATGACATCACATATTAGCAACATCATTTATGAACATTTTCTTACCCCCTGCTGCGTCCTGTGAGCCTCGTTTTGGCGTTGATGAAGGTAGTCCGGCTAGTTGGCTGGGGCTTAAAAAATACAGCGTTTTGCTTCTCAAAACAATATGTGTTCAACAGAGTAATACATTTGTATCACAAAATCGTTCTCCAGGAAAAAGTCAGACCTCACAATCGCTTGGCCCTATTTTCTCTCCCTTCGTATCACTGCCTGCTGTGCAGACCGAGCAGCAAACGGCATTACCAGGTTTTAACAGTCATCGGTGAGTAGATGAACGTATTTTATGCCAGAAATAAGGTCCAGGTTTAAAAACAAAGAACTTCCCCTTTAAGATGTGCAGGATTGACAGCCTTAAATCGGATAAAGATGGGGGACAGTCAGGAATAAACCAAAAATGTCAAAACAACAACAGAAAGCTGGGATTCTTACACTTACTTTGACTTTTATTTCATTACAGCCAACAAGCCGGACTACCTTCATCAACGCCAAAACGAGGCTTGAACTCTGCTCACAGGACGCAGCAGGGGGTAAGAAAATGTTCATAAATGATGTTGCTAATATGGGATGTCATACAGCTAAAGAACGTCCCTCAAAGTTATTACTAAATGTGGTTCATGGGGTGGATTTCTGGGTTTTTGGTGAATAAATAATAACATGGTGTGATATGTCATGAACTGCTGCTTGTTTGATGTTGTATTCACCTGATTTTAAGAGCTGGTAAGGACCAGATGATTCAACATGTGAAAAAGAGGGTCTATGGCGCCTATGGCTGCACGATTCGAGCTCTTCCAAAAATGATAGAAACACAAACTCCTATGATATTTCAGATAATCACCAGCTCTGCCGACCACATAGTGATTTTACAAGAAAAATATTGGAGAACATATTTATTGCTTGTTACCTAATGACCTCTCGAGTTGTTTCAAGAGGATTTATTGCCGTGGAATTAGACAAATTGATCATCTCTGCTCACGGTAAGCTGGGCTAAACACTCCCTCTCAATGCTTTATTAGTTATCACATTAAACTTTTAATCTTTTCAACTAATGCCGAGCAAGAATTGTCGGTGTAACATTTGATAAATGTGCTTTACAGCAAAGATGCTCATTGCGCGGCTCACACTCGCATAGTAGCTAATAACAATATGGTAACAATAACAATACATTTTTTCAAATAACATACAGCGAATACTGCACAGTATTAAGTATTTTTATTAAGTTTGCGTTTTTGTAGTATTAAGTATTTGTATTAAGTATTAATTAAGGCTTAATGGTGTTTCCTAAAGGGGGCTCTGTTAAACCTGGCAACGCAGCCCGCTTAAACCACCGTAACACTTGACCGCAGAGCACGCTAGCTCCTTTAGCCAGCGCGAGATGCAGGCACAATGGATCGGTTTTTAACTAAAAAAGGGCAAAAACCAGCACAGAAACCATGCTCATCCTGAATGTCTCACTATGATTACAACAACAAACTACAAATGCAACATGAAGAAAGTCAAGGACATGCACACCAGCTTCCACTCATCCCAGTATTAAGGTAAATGTGGTTATAATTGAAAATGTATTGGCTGTGTTGTCTCTTTTTTGTGGGATGTTTTATATGTAGAAATTTCCCTCCCTTTTCTTTTGTTGAACATGTTCCTCACACTCTAAAATGTGCCAACCAGCACACAAAAAGCTGCGAGTTGATCAGAAGCGCAGCGCCCTTCAGGCCACTTCACGGGTGTTTGAACGCACACCGGTGTCCTCTTCGCTCGTGTGTACATGTGTGCACGAGTTTGGTTTCCATAGCGATGCCGCCTCCTGGGGCGAGTTGGCCGATGCATCTAAACGGGGTAGATTGTATTATGGTCTATATTTACTGTACTAACACACTCAGCGGGCCTCTCGCCTCAGCCACGAGGCACATACGGATCGCCATGGAGACGGCTGAAGGAGAGAAAAATGAAAACAGTCGTTGAAATCGTCTGAGGAGACAAAAACCGGACCGGATCTGCGAGCTATCAGAACACCAACTGTGCTGAAAGCAAATAATAACACTTTTAAGGTAAGAAATGGACAAAGATTCGATTATGAAAGATGTTATTCTAGACTTTAAAGACCTGAGGGCGGTGTGACCTTTCCTGGCCCCGAACATCCACCCACGTTTTCTCCCTTGCACCAACCTCTCTGCAGCAGGTGGAGTCAGCGAAGAGGCCGACCTCCTTCTGGTGAAGAAGTTCTCCTTGGTGACCACTCGGACGCTGCCTCCCTCCTCCTGGGCCCTGCACAGGGAGGCCTGGGCCACCTCCTCCCTCCCCAGGTACCTGTAAAACGGGAGAAAAATCGGGCTGATTTTATCAGAATCACCTGTTCACCATTTTAAAACTAAATCATACTTTTTTTTAACCTTATTAGCCCTAAATTGTTCAAATGCCAACTTTTTTTTTGGAATCAACAATTAGAAAAAATATCAAATATCTTGAGATCATGCACTGGAAATAAATCAAAGTCTTACCAAGTATATTTGTCTCATTTCTAGTCTCAGTACACTTAATATAAGACACAACTGCCTAACAAGAACTATTTCAGCCAGATATAGGGACTTGTTTGAGTCGGATTTCATATGAAACAAGCTTTTTTTTTTTACATTTGAAGAGGTTTTTAAGCTAATTTCAAGATCACTTTTATCTCAAAAGTCCCAAATATCACATCTTATTTCAAGAAATCTTGACAAGCCGACTTTCACTAGTTCCATTGGCAGATTTTTTGCTTATTTCAAGCAAAAACGTCTTTTATTTGTTGGTTTTTTTTAACTTATTTTTGGAGGGGCATTTTGAAATAAAAGTCAAAGTAAATGTAAGAATCTCAGCGTTCTGTTGTTGTTTTTTACATTTTTGGTATATTTCTGACTGTCCTATCTTTATCCGATTTAAGGCTGTAAATCCTGCACATCTTAAAGGGGAAGTTCGTTGTTCTTTTTTAAACCTGGACCTTATTTCTGGCATAAAATACGTTCATCTACTCACCGATAACAGTTTGGTGAAAGTCGGCATCTTTCGGACACTATTTCGATCACTCAGATCGGCGTATATCCAGATAACAGGAGAGAACAGGGCAGAGACAATACAGCCTCTACCTGTAAATAAATAAGGCTTTATTTCACCAATACTTTAAGCCGATACTTTTTAGCTCCCGATAACAATAACACAGCAGCTCTGAGCTCAATAGTACGCGTTCATTCATTCATTGGTCTTAAAGAATTGGTGAAATAAAAACAGATAATGCCTTATTTAGAGGCTGTGTTGTCTCCGTATGGATATACGAGAATCTCCAGTGATCTAAATATCTTCCGAAGGACGCCGACTAGGATAGCAACGATGCGCTTTTTTCACCTCCGATACCGAGATCTGAGGTTTAGTATCGGCTGATACAGAAAAACAGCTCAGAATTATGGTAACAAACGGTGAGTTTCATCGTGTGGAAAAGACTGGGATCCTTCTTTTGTGCAAGGCAACATCAGACTTGACTTAAACATTTCTTTCCTATTTTAAAAACAAAAACAAATAAACAGATATAAAAGCACTGAATTACTTATTTATTTAATAATTGTGCACCAGTAAAACAATCAACCATAAGAATATAACAAGTGTAAGTGGTTCAGTCAGTTCAGCGTTACATAACCAGAGAACTGGTTGATGAGAGCTGATTCATTCGAGGAGCGTGGAGGGGGGGGCAACTTGCAAAGAGATGGAATCATAAAGCCTCTCTCGATGGCACATATGATGGGACGTTTGGGGTTGCACCATCATATCAGCGGCCTGAGTCATGTTTTCTTGACTGCTGTGATCCTGGGACTTAACCGCATAAAAGTAACAAACAGCTTCACCCAAAGCGCTGGCTCAGTTCCACAACCTGCCTCAGTGTAATTGGGGGCCTAGCAGCAAAGCTGCGAAGGCACCCATTGTGTTTGTAGCTTTTCCTATTATTCCTCTGCTTTCCGCTGCAATTGAAGTCTATGGCAGCCCCATGAACGCAATGGGAGAAAGTTGTGAAATTTGGCACACGCATTCAGCACCATGCCAAAGTAAACCTCAAGAATTTTCATGCCCCAAGAGAGTACTCTCTAGCGCCACCAACACGTCAAAATGCATTCAAATTAGGGATGTTAACCGATGACCGTATGACCGATGGTTGACCGAATCAACGTCGTCCGGTTAGAATTTTTCTGCCGTCGGTTTAAAAAAAAAAAAAAAAAAAAAACTCACTATATCTTTAGAAATGTTATGTGAGCATGAGCCATCCCACGATGGAAGAACAACGGCAGCAGAGCTCACGTAGCGCCCTCCTCAGAGGTCCTCTCTTACACCAGTTGCAACTTGTACGCCGTACATGACGGGTCCTGTCTGTGCAGTTAAAAAAAAAAAAAATCGCCACTATTAACCTAAATAAAGCCAATGTGGCTGCGTGTGGACTACGACATAATGATAATTGTAACACTGTAATGGCAAAAGACACAAGACTAACTTAGCCTACTTGTTGTGATATATTCATCTGTACTTAAATGGCATGACGACAGGAACTTATTGCAAAGGATTTTGTGCAGCATAGGCCACACCACAGAGTCATTGGTTGACCTACTTTCCTGTAACACCGCCAAATGCACCGTTCTCTGTTTGTGACTTTGTAACGTGGGCTTTTAACAGCCCGAGTTCGGTGCCGCGTTTGATTCGTGTTTAAAAAGTACCGTGACTGGAAGGTCGCCGTTGCGCATAATGTGTGGCTGTGCGTGTCTGCGCAGGCACAGCAATTATTTTTCTACCCAAAACCCTTATTCCTCCACAAGTACGCCTAGAACTAGTGGTCAATGATTGGGGAAAATGTATAATACCAAGGGCACGAACTAACACTGATTGTGTGATGGGAGCCTAACCAGTCTAAAATGGGGGCATAACTTGTTCTACGAGGCAGAGAAAGACGCGCGACAGGACACAGATATCATAAATGGCACTTATAGTATTTTCGGTGACCGACTTTAATCGACTAATGAGGCTCAGTGGTCGGTCAAGACTTTTTTTAAATTTCGACATCCCTAATTCAAATGCGTCAAACTCAGCCTGTGTTCGAAACCGCATACTACATACTTCCATACTGTATACTCATCGATCAGACAGTATGCAGAGCGTTTACCCACAATGCATTTCTCTCCTGCCCGAGCCGAAATCAGCCGGCCTGAAGCTGATTTTGCTTAAGCTCTAAACTCTGTAAACTTTAGCAACATTTGAAACATTTTCAGGTGAGAAAGTAGTCGTTTAGATCCCCAACGTGTTGAAAACCTGACAAAATACCGGCTATTTACAATTTTGTTCCCATGAATTCGGCGCTACTAAAGCTAGCCGCAGTGAGCAACGCACTTCCGGTTATTTTCATAAAATAAAATACCCGTTGCCTTTTATCATAGGGAAAGCCATTACGATACAATTGATGCTTTTGTTTTGAAAACAGGAAGTGAACCTACCCTCGTTGTAGCTAGCTTGAAACTGCCGTTTTGACAGGAAATGATGATCGGCGACGTCACGTTACGTTGCATCTTGGGTAGTTTGAGTATGAGTAGTAACCTCATGATGCATACCCAACATTTCGGCGAATCTAGTATGCATCCGGGAAAAAAGTCAGTATGAGTAGTAGGAGTAGTAGGAGAAGTATGCGGTTTCGAACACAGCCATAGACTCATGACCACATCTTTAAGAGGCCCAGGAAGTCTGGTGACGTTTAGCCTATAGGTGGCGCTATATGTAGCAAAAAGGCATTTTTGCTCATATCTTTGGACCCCTTGGTCCAAATTTCACAAATGAGGTACGGTTGGAATCCCTGGATGCAGACGAGGTCATCGCAACTCATGACGTAACCTGCACCATGTTGGATTTTCCGCCATTAAGAATTTGATCAAAAACCTACAAAAAGCATTTCAGGCCACGCAGATTGCCCGATCTCCATGGGACTTGGCACATAGAATCTTCAGACCAAGCCGCACAAAAGTTATCAGGTGGATTCTTTCATTTCGCTTCCGTTTAACCGCGGCAGCCAATCAAACTTTACGCCCACGCGCAAACAGGACGTTAGGCCGTATCTCTGCGATGCATTGATGTATCGATGCCAAACTTGGTGCATGGACTCATGACGCCTTCCTGAGCAGCCGTAGCCTTCCCTATTGTGCCATTCTGCTAGGACCCCCACATTGCTGCTTGCAGATATAGTCAGTTTTATTCTGTTTTTGGCATCAAACTGTGCTTTGAGGCTCTAATTCCTCCTTCTATTCCTTCTTCTCTTTGTGCGTTAATATTCAGTTTTTTTTCTTTCCTGAATGAATCCTGTTACTGCTTTTGCAATCCCCCCCCACAGGGATCATCAATCATCTAATCTAATCCCTCCGCCTCTCACCACTGCTTTTTTTTTTTTTTTTACTGCCGTTGCTGTGAAGATGCTCGGTGTTAAAAGTACACACGCCAATCTGGCCAGGATTAAAATGACCCCCGGATGACCGAGCCGACGTAAAATATAGAAGAAATCAAAGAGGTGTTTGTTCTGGATGTGGAAAAATTCTAGTGGTTTGGAGAGAAAAGTGACCAATCACCAAAAAGTCCGGAGGAAACCTGAAGGGGATTCTTTCACAGGGATGAAACAACAGTCCGACGGTCTCCACAGAGCAATTACTCTTCCTCTCGTCTTTACAGGCCACTCAGGGGTCAGAGTTATCTGTAAGCCCTGCAGAAACCCACCGTCTGCCATTTCTGCTCCTTCACCAAGTGAGCAGAAACCCCCCAGCTTACTGCACCTGTTGTGTTAATGCCACCACACGTTTATTCCAAATCCTTTACCACTATCCCCCCAGAAATATGAAGTAAATGCATTATTTTAGGGCCTCATCATGGTCTAAATTCTAATAAAAGAACCAAGCAAACAGGTGTTCAATAACATATATACACAATAAATACACAAATACACAACATTTACTACGACTCATGTAAAAGTGATGCGACCTGCAATGCCTGTAATGACATTTTCAAGGTTTGCACTGGAAAAAATGCCCCTCCAAAAATAAGTTTAAAAAAAATAACAAATACGAGACGTTTTTGCTTGAAATAAGCAAATAAATCTGCCACTGGAACTAATGAAAATCGGCTTGTCAAGATTTCTTGAAATAAGATGTGATATTTGGGACTTTTGAGATAAAAGTGATCTTGAAATTAGCTTAAAAACCTCTTCAAATGTAAAAAAAAAAAAGCTTGTTTCATATGATATGCGACTCAAAACAATTTGTTTTCAAGACTTTTTAATTTAACAAGATATTCCAGATGTATTGTCTTCAAACAAGTCCCTATATCTGGCTGAAATAGTGCTTGTTAGGCAGTTGTGTCTTATATTAAGTGTAATGAGATATTTGGACTAGAAATGAGACAAATATACATGGGAAGACTTTGAATCGTGAAGAATTCCCCTTTCTCGTGGCCCCCGTTCTAAATATCCGTTTGCTTTGTTAGACTCTCCCCAGCTCAATAGTCCGCGTTCATTCATTCATTGGTCTTAAAGTATTGGTGAAATAAAGACAGTCTAATTATTTAGAGGCTGTATTGTCTCTGCCCTGTTCTCTCCCGTTATATGGATATACGCTGATCTCCAGTGATCTAAATATCTTCCGAAGGACGCCGACTTTCACCACACTGTTATCGGTAAGTAGATGAACGTATTTTATGCCAGAAATAAGGTCCAGGTTTAAAAAAAAAAACAACAACTGAACTTCCCCTTTAAGCTCACATAGTTGAAAGGCAACAACTCTGCTCCTTGTGGAAAAGATGTGGGGAACCATAAGTTGAGACCTCTCTATAAACAGATAACTATATAAATATACAACATTTACAAGGCTGCCATTAGGTATGGGAATTGATAAGATTTTTACGATTCCAATTCCATTTTCGATTCTGCTTAACGATTCGGGTTTTTTTTGTTTTTTTTTTAAAAATCGGTTCCCTTATCGATTCTCATTTGGAGAAAAAGGACTTTGTTTAGTTTAGAAGTAACACGAGTCATGACCTTACAAACCCAACAACGGTGAGGTCCACATTGGTCTATCATGGCCTGGGTAATTTAACTCTTCCCTGCTCTGGTGAAAGGAGAAGCTGGAGGTAGACGTGAACTGGGGGTAGTACCACCAGCCTCTGGCTCTGAGCCAGTCAGGCTCTGTCTCTCATGATTTCATCTAAATGTAATGCCTGAGAAGGCATTCATTTAACCTTAACCGTTACTAACAGCAGGTTTTACAATGAGGCAAATGGCGCTAATATGACAGGCAGTGTTTGTTTGTTAGTTAGTTAGTTACCTGCAGTGTTAGCCGAGGACATGCTAACGTTGCTAACGTTGCTGGGTTCAGATTCACCAACGTTAGTTCGGAGCAGATTGAAAACGTGACATTCATTCATAGTTATTGCATGTTGGTAGTATTTCCTCCCTTTGGTGAAATATTCACTTTGCAAGTTGCCCTGTTGTCGTCTTCTTTAGGGATGTGTAATCAAACTTTCGAGCGTTTGTACCGCTTGGGCGCCATGTTTACTGTTGATTGCTGGCTGCACTGGACTCGCCACGCAACGTTGCGTGGTGACGTCATTCGCGCCCACTGGAATCGATAAGGGAATCGTTTGCAAAATCGCCAAACGATTCCAAGGAATTGAAACACTGGGAACCGGTTCTCGATTCCCACCCCTAATAGCCATTCAGTCAATATGCAGTAGTTAAATAAAGATAATAGTTATTTAGCTTATTCTGTATAAAGTAAATACAGAAATTTACGACGACCAGAAATTTAGATGAAAAAGGTTAAAGAAACAAATGGAGAGACAGGTGGAAACCACCAGGTGCTGCAGCCGTTTTTAAAGACAACCAACTGTGGTGATAAAGCTGCTCCCTAATTGCTGCGCAGATCAATAATTAATGCATCTTTCAAGCATTTCTTCTGACACTTACGTCAATTCTTGAACATGCTTTGATGAAACTTTACTGCTGGCAGACAACAGCGGCCCTGACACCTTTGAAATAAAGATCAATAAATGAAATGCCTCCGGGAAGACATGTAGGAAAACTCGTTTAACACAGTTTAACGATGAAGATACATTTGCTTCAGATTGGGTGATCCGAGTCCGTTTTATTCTGATAAAACTCGCCTCCCATGTAAATGTAAAGAAGCTGCCAGTCTAAAAACTCTGCCTTTAGTTCCTCCTTCCCGACCCAACAGGCTTGGCAGCAGCATTTATATGGATTTACATCACCTCCATCTGGCCAGAGTTCTTTCTTTGGGAGAGATGGAATAAAGTGGAAGTGGAGGAGGGACACATCAAAGAGGAGAACTTTCTCTGGAAGATGTGAGGAAGAAGAGAAGTCTCCATCAAACACAAGAGCTTCCTTTGCTTCAAACGGCCCCTGCACAGAGGCCGGATGAAACGAGATACCGACCACTAAACTGGAGTTGGGCTGCGCTTCAGGGAGAGTCTGGATATGTGAGCGTATTTGCATTTTTTTTAATGCAGCTGGGAGCATGGGCAGGGATTCTGTACACTAAAGGTGACTGCTGTTCCCTCCTGATGGATTATACATCCCGTCATGATCCGTACGTCCTCTGCCAGCATAAAGAGGACAGTCGTGCTGCATGATTAGATAATCATTTCTGCCAGGAAGACGCCCGTTGAGAGAAATCAAGTGCGATTTCAGACATAAATAACAATTTATTCAATTTAAAAGTGGTTTGAGTGCTTCGTGTTTTTGAAGGCACCGAACCGTTTGGGGTTTTTAAGCCACTAGTAACATCACAGAACTGCTTCCCTGCTTTGTTTTAACATTTCTATTCATTTATGTGCTGCCAACGTGTGGAAGTGACATTTATCTTTATAAATAAAGATAAATAAGGAACAATAAGGATGGACAACCCTAGTTCCAAAAATATTGGGACGCTGTGTAACATGCAAAAAACGTAATGATTTTTTAAATCTCATAAACCAATATTTTTATCATCAGTGCAACATAGAAAACAAACCAAATGTTGAAAGGGAGACATTAAAAAATAGAGGATCTTTTCTGTTTAACCTGTGAAAAAGATCGAAAGTGTGGAAACAACTGGACACAGTTTCACAGCAGCTCCTGCTGGCAGCTTCACATTCTCTGTAGAAGCATCAGAGTGGGATCAATCTTCTCTCCCAAATCCCTCACAAGTGAGAGAGCCTAAAAAAAAAAAACAGACATCCATCGCTTTGACAGCTTCTGTAAATTTAAAACAAAAAAAGTGGTTTCACACTGGAAAAAAATCAAAGTCTTACCAAGTATATTTGTCTCATTTCTAGTCCAAATATCTCATTACACTTAATATAAGACACAACTGCCTAACAAGTACTATTTCAGCCAGATATAGGGACTTGTTTGAAGACAATACATCTGGAATATCTTGTTAAATGAAAAAGTCTTGAAAACAAATTGTTTTGAGTCAGATTTCATATGAAATAAGCTTTTTTTTTTTTACATTTGAAGAGGTTTTTAAGCTAATTTCAAGATCACTTTTATCTCAAAAGTCCCAAATATCACATTTTATTTCAAAAAATCTTGACCATCCGATTTTCACTAGTTCCATTGGCAGATTTGTTTTTCTTATTTCAAGCAAAAACGTCTTTTATTTGTTGTTTTTCTTATTTTTTTACTTATTTTTGGAGGGGCATTTTTTCTAGCTTGAAACTGCCGTTTTGACAGGAAATGACGATCGGCGACGTCACGTTACGTTGCATCTTGGGTAGTTTGAGTATGAGTAGTAACCTCATGATGCATACCCAACATTTCGGAGAATCTAGTATGCATCCGGGAACTTAAAAAAAGTTAAAGTCAGTATGAGTAGTAGGAGAAGTAGGCGGTTTCGAACACAGCCCAGGACACGGTTTTCTGCAGGTTCCTATCTGACGCAGAGTTGCAGGGTTCCTGCTGCAGGGCCAGGGTTGCAGCAGGCGGAACACCTTCAGAGCTGCCGACAGCAGCCTGGCTCCGCCCGGGTCGGCCTGCAGTTCAGCACAGAGGCCAGACCGGCTCAGCTGTGTGAAATCAAAGTAATGAGCCGCTGCTCTGGTCTGGCCCAGCTGAAGCTGCTCTGATTGATTGCTGCTCTCCTCCAGCAGCGTCAGTACAGAAGCAGCCTTCTTCTTCTTCTTTATTTATTTATTTTACCACTGGCAGATGTAAGAAGTTCCCAGCTGGTTTGCAGGAACTGGACGAAACCCGAAGCTGCTAATTCACATTTCAAAAGTACCAACAGGTGAATAGATTAACATTTATCACCTCATTATGTGCGATGTTCTGCTGGAAAACCTTAAGACCTGGCATTTATGTGGATGTAACTTTGACCCATAGCCCTGTGTGGCGATGGCTCCTGCTGACAGCAGTGACCTGCACAGCTGGACTCAGACCAACTCAGACCTAAAGCACTTACATGAGCAGCACAGAAAGAGCACAAAGAGCCTTTAAACTCTACGGATCTCTCGACCATTGGATCAGTGTTTTACCATTTACCTGATCAATGAAACGGCAACTTTAGCTTCACAATATGATGTGCAGGGTATTAAACGTTTCCGTTTTCGTCCCAGTTTGGTTGGTATTGAGATGGTTTTTCCGCCTTTTAACTCAATAAATAAATAAGACTCTAAAACATTGTTCAGAAAATGTGTCTTTGCAAACTCCAAGCGTCTCTGCCTCAATTGGACTGTTTTAAAGTTCGATCATCGAGTTGATAAAAGGACAAATATTACAAAAAGTGTCTTTATCCAGATGTTGTACAATCCGGGGTGATTGGCATTTTATTTTCTGGTGTTTACTCTGTTACTGCTAATCCAGACAAACAATATGTTCATTAAGGATTCACCACTTGGTGCACGCCGATGCCAAATATTTACCTGCATAATAGAATATTTAAATTGTTAATTGAACCTTACAGAAGCTGCTTGTTGTCATGTCAAAGAAAACATTTTAGTTGTAAGGCTCAACATAACAAAAATAATCTGGTTTTAACCTCAGTTAAATTAAACCTCACATGGACAACAACACGTGACTTATTACACTGTGATTATTTATTTAACAAGAACTAAAAACAAAGAGGCAGTGAATGAGAAACTAAGTGAACCCCTGATCCAGCAGCTGGTAGCAGCAGTGAGAAACTAAGTGAACGGCCTCACATCTGACTCTAGAACACTTTGGTATCCAGAGGAGTTCATGGTGGACTCAGTGACTGCAAGGTGCCCAGGTCCTGTGGCTGCAGAACCAGCCCAGATCATCAGCCCTCCACCACCGTGCTTGACAGCTGGTGTGAGGTGTTTGTGCTGATATGCTGTGTTTGGTTTCCTCCAAACGTGCTGCTGTGCATTATGAGCAAACATCTCCACTTTGGTCTGGTCTGTCCAAAGGACATTGTTCCAGAAGTCTTGTGGTTTGTTCAGATGCAGCTTTGCAAACCTAAGCTGTGCTGCCATGTTCTTTTTAGAGAGAAGAGGCTTTCTCCTGCAGCCCTTCCACACAAGCCATACCTGTTCAGTCTGTTTCTAACTGTGCTGTCATGACCTTTAACCTTTAACATGCTAACTGAGGCCTGTAGAGTCTGAGATGTAGCTCTTGGGTTTCTGACCTTGCTGGGACGTCCACTCCTGGGAAGATTGACAGCTGTCCTGAATGTTTTCCACCTGTGAATAATCTTTGATGGACTCCAGATAGTTTGGAAACGGCCTTATAACCCTCACCAGATTGATTGGCAGCAGTTTTTTATAAACAAATAAACAGTTGTTGTTCATCTCATGTTACAGTTGCCTAATTTCCTGATATCTTATTTCGAACAGGATTTACTTTCAGTTTCAAACGACTTCACCCGTGATTCATTTGCTCACATATACGTGTAAAACACAGAGTGCATTTCTCACCACAGTGGCTGGAGTGGCTCATCACAGGCAGGAATAAACCATTTATGTAAGTTTAGACAATGACAGCATCTTTCAGTGGGCAGGATAGAAACTGGATTAAAATCCTCTCAACTCCTCTGAAATCGCTGTAAATCACCGTGAGTGGCTCATGACGAAAACATCCACGAAAACAAACCCAGGCAAAACGCATTACGTCTGAAAGCGTTTGAAAACCGAGCGTCTCGGCGCGCGGAAGGCGAGCTGCGATCGCCCCGCTGAGCCGACGCCGCGGCTTGATTGGTTCTGATTAGTGAATAAATCAAACAGGTATCAAATCAAGCCGGGCCAATTGCCTCCTACTCGCACCTTGATTAGGTTCATGCACCCAAATGCGTTCCCCGGTTGAGGAACATTCTCCCTCGCTCTCACGCACAGTCTACCCTGTAATTGGCAAACTCTCCCTGCCTCCATCCAAGCCAGCTGTAATTAGTGTGCCAGCAACAATGCTTGTTTGTCAGGAAACACACACTCGTACGCACACGCAGCGCTCATCCCATCCCGATTATGTCTCAACTAACACCCTTTGATGCACCCACACACGGATAGTATTCAGCTTTCCATGACGCCTGGGGCAGTTAGCATTCACAAATCTGCTCGTTTCTCTGGGAAATCTCACACAAAACGTTGGGAACTGATTCATCTCGCCGTTTCCACCGATTCAAAACAGCCCAAAAAAAGATGCGTCTTGTTAAAGGGAATCACGCCGGTTTTGCTCGTGGGGCAGATGTGTTTTTTTTTGCTCCACAGGGCCACAGCTGACCCTCCGTTTGTGCACGGTTTACCATGATAAAGAGGAAGGGATCACCGGTGAACAAACATGAATGGTAAACATCTCTGAATGTTTAATGTTTCTACCCGATATGCTCACAGACTGAGGTTAAAGCTTCATTATGTGAGGAACAACATCTGTATAATTCAACTGCTTGGAGGATGTTCGTGCAGATTTTACCCCGTGTCCACCTGACCGTCTCCTCACTGGAAAAAATGTCCCTCCAAAAATAAGTAAGAAAAACAACAAATACAAGACGTTTTTTAAAAAAATCTGCCAATGAAACTAGTGAAAATCGGCTTGTCAAGATTTCTTGAAATAAGATGTGATATTTAGGACTTTTGAGATAAAAGTGATCTTGGAATTAGCTTAAAAACCTCTTCAAACGTAAAAAAAAAAAGCTTGTTTCATATGAAATCAGACTCAAAACTATTTGTTTTCAAGACTTTTTCATTTAACAAGATATTCCAGATGTATTGTCTTCAAACAAGTCCCTATATCTGGCTGAAATAGTACTTGTTAGGCAGTTGTGTCTTATATTAAGTGTAATGAGATATTTTGACCAGAAATGAGACAAATATACTTGGTAAGACTTTGATTTTTTCCAGCATCGTCTCCTTGGAGATTCATCTCTGAACATCACTTCCATCCAACCATCCACACTCCACAGCAGCTTCTCTTCAGCCCGCTGTGACCTGCTTTTCTTCTCTTTAGTCATGTTTATATTTGGCTTTTCTGGATGGAAAAATCCCATTTCCTTCATCTGGCTTCTTACAGGTTGGTTACAGATATTGATTCCTGTTTCTGCCCATTTGTTTTCCATCTGGTTTGTTGTGTATCGTTGCTTTAAGCTTCCTGTCCTGACTCTTTCACCTGTATGTTTCAACTGAAATCTGCCCCAACTGGAAGCACTTTTAAATCCAGGTTAAAAACATTTCTCTTTTGGTGTGCGTATGGTTGAGTTTATATTTTTCTTTTCCCCTCTTCTTTGATTGCTTTTAACTGTGTTTTCATTTTTTTATTCTATTTTTTTCTCTCTTTAAATTGCTTGTTTCTCTTTTAAATGCCTTGTCTTTATGTAAAGCACATTGAGTTGCCTGTGGTATGAAATGCGCTGTATAAATAAAGATGCCTTGCCTTGCCTATTTGTAAATGTAAATGTACTTTATTTATACAGCCCTTTACAAACAATCATTACGGTGTATTAAAGTGCTTTACAGCAGGTAATAAATAAAGAGAAGAATAAGTAAAAACAAATAAAAACAATAAAATATTGATTTTTTAAACTATTTTTAAACTATTTGATCTGAAAAAAACGTTTTTTGGTGCATTTTATTACACAATGTTCGGCTTGTATTATCTTAGTTTTGTTACCATTTCTTCTACAAAATAAACCAGCTGAATGAACATCCTCCAGGACTGCTGATTCTAGATGTTTTTTGGCCTGATTTATTTCATTTTCGCTGGTGAGTAGAGACTAAGTTCAGTCAAAGTCAAAGAATATTTCCTTCAAGAACATATTTCCAGCTAGAATCTGACCTCTTGGTGCTGGAGTGAGGGCGCTGGGCGGCGACCAGCTGCTGCAGGCCGAGCGTGGGACTGTGGAAGAGGACGCCGCTGCGTCGGAGCAGCTTCTGCTTCATGGCTGCCAGGCCGCTCCACTCCTGAACAAACCTCAGCACCTGCAGGAGGGATGCCAGACGAAACAACAACAACAACTCACTTTAAGTTCAATTTCTGCCGCTCGAGTCCCCATAACAATCGTAAATTGATCGTTTTTTTGACACCGGAGCATCTCTAAAAGCAAAATACTTGTGTTTAAGATTCTCAATTTTTGGAAAATACACTCGAGCTGAAAACAAACAATTCCAGAGGAGTGAGTTTATTCAGATGGCTGAACGAAACTCATCACAGCAGAGGAGAGCTGCGTCTTCAGAGAAAATCCACTGGAAATACAGCAAATAACACCGCGGCCTATTGTGCAATTTACCAACATACATTCCACTTAAAGTGTTCATCTTGGAGGATTCATACCCACCGTCACAGAAAGATGACTGAACTGAATATGGAATATTCAGCTTTTAGGCTTTTTCATATTCACAGAAAAGTTTCTTTGTTGTCATTCACAGCAAATATGATACGATCGATCCATGAGATCTTTTCAGGTTTCTTTCCCTTTAAAAACACGCTTCTTTTCAACATTTCTTCACTTAAATTAATGAAGAAATTAATAATAAGCCGTTACATTATCATTTCTGTAAGTATTCAGTAGGTTAATAACACACTTATATGTGTGACGTCATTCATTTGTTTATCTTTTTACAATATGGGGACGTAAAACTGACAGGATGACAACTTTTGGGGACATTTATAAAAATGTGAGGATGTTTTAAGTCGCTTTTTAAGGATTTATCTGTTGGATTTTATTGTTATTTATTTATGTAAAGCTCTTTGGTCAACCCAGGTGCTTCATAAATAAACCTTGACCTTTGAGGATCAACACTTGGTTTTAGGGTTAGAGTTGGAATAAGGTTATGGTCAAGTTTTGGGTTAGTATAACAAGGCCTTTAGAGGGGTTAAGTTCAGGCTCTATGGGTCAGATTTGGTACAATGGTTGAAATAAAGGCAGGGGTGGAGCAGTGATTTTAAATGTGGGGGTGTTCCAGGGATGGCACATGAGCACCACATCAAGCCCAGAGACACGACGCTGAAGTTGGCATCCGATTCGTGAATTAAATGGATGGCCATAAAGGGCCATCGCCCTAAACTAGGTCCTGTATGGAAACTACAACTGTTGCGCTGCTCAAATCTATATAGCTATAGATTTATTAAAACCTTGTTTGGGATTTGTGAAACCCTTTTATGATTTGTGAAAATGAAGAATATGGCCATTTTTCTGCTTTTTTTGCATTCTGATCACCCTGAACTGGGTCTTGTATGGAAACTACAATAGTTAGACTGCTCAAATCTGGATGGAATTATTCTAAAGAGGGTACAGAATCTTTAAAACACATTGTATGTTGGTGCACTACGAGGGTGGGCAAACCGTTAATATAATACATCCATGGGGCAAACGGGTTTACCTATGGAAAATGTGGGCGGGGGGGGGGGGTGAAATCATCTGGCTGTAAAAGTGGGGGTGTCGAAACACCCCCATCCCCTACGGGTGCGACGCCCATGAATAAAGGGAAGGGGATTTGTCAATAGACAAACGTATGTCGGTCAAGTTTATACTCGTTTCCTGACCTCAAATAAATACCTGGTGCTTTAGAGTCGTTTTGGCTTGTTGTGCACATTCTGTCACATTTAAACAACAGGGAGAGCCGAATGGAAGAGACTGAGAGCAGATCTGTCGCTACAAGCATCTGTATCCCCCTCCTCCATCAAAAGCCAAGAAGGTGCAGCTACTGTAAATGTTGCGAAACCATCCAGAATAAATCAAAGTGAAACAGAAAAGTAGAAACTCTGGTTTATGTAAGAATAACGCACTTCTTATACGACTTCCTCTGGCGCTACAGAGGTGCAGCCGAGTCTATTTTCAGCGAGCTTCCAGCGCTGGTATAAGCGGTAACGGCTCCGTGTTGATGAAGACACAGTTCGCTGGTGTAATGACCAATGCATCGAGTATTATTAGCCCCGTAATGCTTTGAGGAAAGAACTTCCTTCTGTTTGCCTGCAGCAGGGACGGAAAGTGGGAGGTTGCTCATTTCCCTCCCCCGACGATCTTTCTTAAAAAGCCCAAATATTACCCTTAATGTGGGAAACGCTTCTATTCCAGCAGGTAGAAATGAAGCTTCGCTTCAATAATCATTGAAGAAAGAGAATCAAAACAATTGAAATCTCATCGTTGGAGCTGGAATCAGAATAATGTGAGTGAGAAGCCGTCATCGTCGTGGACGGACTGACAATAAAGTTTATTTTGTATTGGGATCAGGAGTTAAAGAGGAGCAGAGCAGCTGGATGTCGTGCTGTATATCCTGGAGGCTCCTGACAGGAGCACAGATTACAGAAAGAAGACGATAAAGAAGCATTTGTGACATCGTGAGATGATGATTTTAAAAAGGTTAGAGAGTAATGAGGCAAAGCGTCTCCTCAGAGTGGGTTAAGAGATGAGACCTGTGGGCAGAAACTGAGCTTTCATTTCTCACTGTGCATCCAAACAGTTTATTCTGCTTTCATCTGCAGAGAGTTGGTGTTTTCTGGAACAAATCGCATGAAAAGTAAAAAAAAAAAAATGCAATCAAATGTACAGAAAAATCTACCAGATGGTGCAGAGAGTGTATATAAAGCGATGCAGAAGCACACTCAGCAGCTCTCTTCTATTCCCTTCCCATTAACTCATCGACTGGATTCCCTCCTGATCAGTGTGCCGGGGCTATTTTAAGAAAAATATCATGTTTAAACGGATAAATAACCTGAAATCTCTACATTTTTCTCCACTTTGCAGCTCAACTCTTGTTATAATTTGATCACTTCAAGGTGCTGAACATATGGACGGATAACGTTACATTCAGCTCATTGTTCTGCTCTTAAATCTGCAAATAGTTCCCCCGAAAATGAGCTATTTTCCAAACACAAGCAGCGACCAGTGACCTGAAGACTGAAGAAACAACTTTCCTGAACGATTAATTTCAAAGCGTTTAATTTCAGTGGGAGAAGAAAAGCTCAGCCACCCCTGCCCGGCCCTCCGTCCACGCCGTGTCGCAGCCCAATATTAAAGCTTGCTTAGTATTGATTGTGATGGACAATTGGTGGGTAACGGGGCATAAATGATGGGTCTGAGGACGGATGCAACTCACGCCTCGGTTTTACAAACCAACATAAACAACGTGACAGGTGGGGCGTCTGTCAGGAGCTCCGATACCGCCGCGGCAGATTGCAGGATTTAATACGTGGCGGGTCGTTTGAGGCGATGATCCGTCTCCTTTAACGACCCTCATAAAGCGCTGCTTTCTTTTTTTTTTTGCTTGTCTCCTAAACCGACCCACACCGCTCCCCATCCTGCTCACCCGCCCCCAATGTTTAAGCCTTTAGGTGTCAGTATTTTCAAACTATGGAATGCAAAGTGGAATTATTGAGTAGGGATAATTATGGTCTGGGATATGTCAATGATTAGAAACAACATTGATTTTTTTTTTTGTTATGCCTGATTTAAAAAAACTAAAATCCTTAATTTCTGAAAAGGGACATTTTTGTCCCCTTCTAAAATGATCCCCAAAATACCATATGTTAATATTTTCTTCCACTTCAGTTCTGATCATAACCACCAGGTTTTCAATTACTTTAAAAAAATTAACCCTTTAAATACTGGTTTATAGGATGTAAACGCCAATTTCTGTTAAAAAACACACACAAAAACTGCTGTATTTTCAATGTATGCAGTGCAAAGTGAAATATTCTATCGGTAATATTAGGTCTGGGATATGTCATTGATGAGCTACAACATCAGTTCTTACAGCTTTTTAGTTTTTATGCAATGGCAGATTACAGAAACAGCTCCCATAGACATCCATTATAATGAATGCAGCATTAGACAAGTTTTTTTTCTACACAATGAAAAATTGCATTGTATATGATGTGTGTTAGAAATTCGAAAAAATAGTCAAAAATGCACAACTGGACCAAATATGATGAGTATCACTATTTCCAGTGTGAAATTAGAGGAGAAAGTACACCCCAAGTGGACAAAAATGTCCCCTATCAGGGATTAGGGTTAATAACGCCTCTCTTCACTGGGATATCTAAAATGAAGGTGATCCCAGAAGCGACTTACGGGAATATAAAGTTTAACTACACTCTTATCTAGTTGTGTCTTCTTGTCTTTCAATCAAGGAAGAAACTCCGGTTTAATTCCACTTTTTTTTTTTTTTTTTTACAGTGATGACAAATTAAAGAGGGACATCTCCCTGGTGAAAGCACTGCAGTCCACATTCACACCCACGCACAGTCATTAATATCAAAGGACACACTCTCAGCCTGGCGGGAAGGGCAGACCTGCGTTCGATTTTCCCGGCGTCGACTGAAGGCCTCGGGCAGGTCGTCCCAGTTGGTTAGTTTGATGTCCAGAGGGATGAAGCTCAAGTTCAGCGGAGCTCCGTCCTGAAAGATGGGGGAGATGGAGAGGAAGAGGGCAGCCTGAAGCGTCGGCACCATCATGGAGCAGTTCTTACAATTATTCATGAACATCTGAAGCCTGGTTTATGTGAAGAAGGGATGATGTGAAAACAACAAAGCTAACATAAAGTCAGACAGTGAGGAAAGTTGTTGTAGGCAAAGAACATCTTAATATCTCTGAATATTAAACATGACCGTACTCATACACTGGAAAAAAATCAAAGTCTTACCAAGTATATTTGTCTCATTTCTAGTCAAAATATCTCATTACACTTAATTATAAGACACAACTGCCTAACAAGTACCATTTCAGCCAGATATAGGGACTTGTTTTAATACAATACATCTGGAATATCTTGTTAAATTAAAAAGTTTTGAGTTGGATTTCACATGAATCAAGTTTTTTTGACATTTGAAGAGGTTTTTAAGCTAATTTCAAGATCACTTTTATCTCAAAAGTCTTAAATATGACATCTTATTTCAAGAAATCTTGACAAGCCGATTTTCACTAGTTCCATTGGCAGATTTTTTTTGGTTAATTCAAGCAAAAATGTCTCGTATTTGTTGTTTTTTTTATTAATTTTTGGAGGGGCATTTTTTCCAGTGTATATTAACATCTATTACTACATGTGTACTAATCACATATAAAACGTCCATAAAATGCAGCTAAACTGCCAAAGTGCCATCTTCAGATTCCATCGTTACCCTCTTGCGTGTGACTCGTTCTCGTGTACATGTCGATAGTTGCTGTAGTTTCAGATAAATACACTTTAAACTCAACATCACAGTCAGTTAAATACCATCTAAAAATGGGGTTTATCAGTTTATTGTTACTGTATCACAGAGTACAGCGCCTCATTTCTATATATGTTGCCAAGAAAGCAGGAAACTGGTGCAAACATGCATCTAAATACAGTATTTAAGGTAAAAAACAGAGTTTTTTAAAGTGAATATCTGCTCTGAGCTCCTTTCTCCTCCAACTCAGCCTGAACCCTCTCAGACCAGCTTTCTGTCCTTTCTTTAAGGAGTCTTCAGGAATAGTTCTCCAGGCTTCTTGAAGGACATCCCAAAGCTCTTCTTTGGATGTGGGCTGCCTTTTGTTCCGTTCTCTGCCAACATGACCCCACACTGCTTCAGTAATGTTGAGCTCCGGGCTCTGGGGAGGATTCATCCCTCCATCAGACCTGCTGCCACTGATTTTCAGCCCACTTCTTGTGTCCTTTGGCACAGCTCAGCCTTTTCTCCCTGTTTCCCTTCCTTAAGAACGGCTTCCTGACAGCCACCCTTCCATGGAGCCCATTTCTGATGAGGCTTGGGCCAACAGCAGATGGATCAGCTGAAGGTCCAGATGCATCTCTCAGCTCCTGTGTCAGGGCTTTGCTGGATTTTTTCCTCTTTCTTAAGGACATCACTTTCAGATCCTGTTCATCTGCTGTAGATAGTTCTTTAGGCCTGACACTTCTTCTTCTGTCCTCCACTGGTCCAGTTTCCTCAAATGTTTTAAGGACACACTGCACACCATGCTGAGATATGCCAAGTTTTCAGCTAACAGCTCTTTGGGAATCACCTTGTTGCTGCAGAAATCCTGTTTTCTGTCTGTCAGACTGTGTTATCTTTGCTGTTTTTCACAGATGAAGCTAAAGAAATGGGAACAAATGATGTGTCTCTGTGACAGGCTGCTGGGAACAAAGTGTCTAAAGATCCAGTTTAAAATGGCTTCTTTGCTAAGTTGTCTGTTCTGTGTGGACTCAACACTGGTTCATCCCTTGAGTTAGGAGCCCTTTTCCTGCCTGAATGGTTCATATTTTGCTCAACAAACCCAAAGAGGATTGAAATTGAGTGAAAAACTATGAAATCTCTTGCTGAAGTCCACTTTAAGTCTGCCTGCTTGGAAGGAAAATATTAATGAATGAGAAGTGGATCAACACTTTAACACAGAGTGATGTTTGAATCCCACAAATGGATCCAGATCAACTCTATAGGGATCATTTTATCACCTTTTGTGTGCATGTGAAGCCTCGGTTCCACTATTGTCCGTTATCTGTCAAACTGTGTTATCTTTGTTGTTTTTCACAGATGCAACTAAAGAAATGAGTTGTTTGTTATGTGCTGACACAACACTGGTTCATCCCTTCTTGAGTTTGGTGCATTTTTTGTGCTTGAAAATGAGTGAAAAAGCAGAAAATGTCCAAAGAAAGACCTTCAGAAAGCCTGGAGAACTATTAATCTAGACCAGTTTAAAATGTCACAAGAAAGTCTGGCTGCTTGGAAGGAAAATATAAAGAAATGAGGATTATTTTTCATAGGTGCAACTAAAGAAATGGGAACAAAGTGCCTAAAGATCCAATTTAAAACAGCTTCTTTGCTAACTTGTCTGTTATGTGCAGACACAGCTCGGCCCTGGTCAGAGTCACTCATTGGCTAAAACTTGCTAATTTTTTCAGCTTCTAACATCAACTTTAAGTAGAAAATGTTCAGTTGCTGCCTCTATATCTCAGGTGCCATTTGTAAAATCATAACCGATGTCCTCCACCTGTCAGGGGTAACAATGTCATGATTAATCATTTAAATCCATAATGTTATTTAGACCTTCGTCTTTCACTTGTCCAGTTTCTTACCTTGAGTTTGGTGCCTTTTTTTTATGCTTTAATGATAAATAGGTCAGTGTTTAAGGGGCTTAAACAAAAATTACATTCCTGTAAAACTGGCCAGGTACAAGGACGGGACTGAAAATGACTGGAAAAAGTAGCCAGTGTCCAAAGAAAAACTTTGAAAGACCTTCAGCAGCCTGCAGAACTATCGATCAAGCTTTAAAGGGACACTCCACCCATTTGCATTAGGCTTTGCATTGTTAGAAACCCAGTCATACTTTTGAATGGTCATGCAACACTCTCTCATTTCCCCGAGACGGGAGAAATCCGTATTCACCCCTTTACACTTCCTCCTACAATGACGCAAAATGACGATTTTTGCGTCATTGTAGGAGGAAGTGGAAGAGGGGTGGATTTCTGTTGAGACTACAAGCCTAGTTCCCACCCTTCAACACCGCCCATAGGGGGTTGGACCTAATGGGCTAACAGACCTATCACAGATCAGTGCCAGTGCTTTAGACTGGCAGAGAGCTGCAGCTAACATTATATATATATATATATATATATAGATATAGGTATATATAATTGTCATGAGAGCCACACTCCTTACCAGTTGGTGGCGGTAATGCTGCTTTAAGTTGTTTGCCAACCGCCAATAAAAAAACGAAATAGAGAGAGATAGAGCTGCAGCTAACGCGGAGAACTGGAGAAGATATGGCTCGAGCTGGGGCGAATTGATGGCGTCCTAGAGACCTACTTTAGAATACCTAAAGTCAACTGGAAACGACAGCCAAAGCCTACAGGGCCAAATGGACGTCTTTCTGTAAAGTTTGTTTTCTTTGTTACTATGTCAAGGAGTACTCTTGCTAACACGCTAACGTGGCATGTTCATTGCACAAATCTGTGGCACGCTAGGCTCAAATGCCATCACTCACTTTGTGATCAATGTTTTGTCTAGACAATTTCTTCTAACAGCCTACCGGCACTTTCTTGAGTGGGTCCTGCAAGGAGAGAGATTGGGCAGAGGGCGTCTGTCGTGCAGGCTATCCGCCAGAACTACCCAGCTCCAGACGGCCAGTACTGCGGGCACCTCAGGAGGAGCTATAGTTTCCTTGTTTTATATTCATTCAACAGTTGTGTTGTTTGTATAGTTATTTAATTAAATGGTTAAAAAGTACGTTGTTGTGGTTCTTTCTTAGTAATGTTGCTCCAAGTGTATTCGAGTTATTGAACGACCAACATTTCAGAACGGGAACTACCTAGCTACTGTTACCTCAGATGACAAAACGACAGAATTGTGATCATAGCCTACCTATAATTACTATAAATTATGAAGCATTACAAGTATACATTGCATTATAAGTTTGTTGCAAATCAGTTACCTCCTTCCAAGTTTATGATGCTATTCTAAACTTTGTTGAAGGCAGACAGGAGAGAAGGAGTGACATTTTGTTTTTTAATTCACAAAATAAGAATTGTCATGAACATAAAGACACAAAAACAAAACTATCCACACTATAAAAAAAGAGGTATTGACCCTGTGATTGAGTATACAGTAAGGTGCTCGATGGAAGTGCAAACAGGTAAGGCAGTGACATGATTTCCAGGTAGCGTAGAGTCGGGTGGAGCTCGTACACTCTCGGGGGAGTGGCCTGCGGATCTTGAGCATTGCAATGCATTATGGGGATTGTTGTCTTTAATCCACAAGCACAAAAAAGTCATTTTCTGCCTTTTCTCGGTCAAGAAGGCACCAAATTAGAAATTTATGCTACTATTCTACTACATATAAGGCCCACTTTCAATACATATTCATGTCTCCACTGGTGGAATGTTCCTTTAAAGATTACGAGAAAGACTGGCTGCTCGGAAGAAAATAAAAAGAAATGAAGGCTGGATAAAGACTGTGTGTACATTCTAATCTTATAAAATGTATTGATTCCATGTTTAAAATGTGATGTTTTTCTTCTTTTATGATTCAGGTTTGTGTCAAATTAAGAATGAAAGCACGTGGGAACGAGCCATTTAGAAATGTGCTTTACGTCGACATTCTGTCATTAGTCGCCCAAAGTCATAACAAGAATGTTATTTCAGAATTCGTGTGTGCTTAAAAACTGTAAGCGGCATGAGCTAATGAGCGTTTTTCAGCTTGTTAGAGCCGACACGACCTCTTAATTGACAGAGTTTTTAATCTGCTCAGACTATAAATCAGTTGTTTTTTTGTTTTTTTAAATCCACAAATTCAGCAGGTACGTGCAGAGGGAGAACGGTTAATGGTTTTCATTAAAACACCCACTCGTAAGGAAAAAAGAGAGAAAACAGTTCAATCCACTCAGCGGGCTCTGCAGCGGTGAGCGGTACTCCAACTCTGCACCCGCGGCCCTTCCTGACCCTCCTGCTGAAATGTGGGATTTGCTGCCGAGTCACTGGTTTAACCAAGCGAACCGAACACTCATCCAACCACGGCTGTGTTCGAAACCGCATACTCATCGATCAGACAGTATTCAGAGCGTTTACCCACAATGCATTTCACTCCTGCCCGAGCCGAAATCAGCCGGCCTGAAGCTGATTTTGCTTAAGCTCTAAACTCTGTAAACTTTAGCAACATTTGAAACATTTTCAGGCGAGAAAGTAGTCGTTTAGATCCCCAACGTGTTGAAAACCTGACAAAATACCGACTATTTACAATTTTGTTCCCACGAATTCGGCGCTACTAAAGCTAGCCGCAGTGAGCAACGCACTTCCGGTTATTTTCAAAAAATAAAATACCAGTTGCCTTTAATCATAGGGAAAGCCATTACGATACAATTGGTGCTTTTGTTTTGAAAACAGGAAGTGAACCTACCCTCGTTGTAGCTAGCTTGAAACTGACGTTTTGAAAGGAAATGACGATCGGCGACGTCACGTTACGTTGCATCTTGGGTAGTTTGAGTATGAGTAGTAACCTCATGATGCATACCCAACATTTCAGAGAATCTAGTATGCATCCGGGAACTTCTCGCTTACTAAAACTCGCATACTAACTCAAAAAGTTAGTAGGAGTAGTAGGAGAAGTATGCGGTTTCGAACACAGCCCTGGTGTGCCGTGAGATTTTGGGACAACCATACGTTATTATTGCAATATACAACTAAACAAAAATAATTATTTTTTAATTTACTATATCAGTACTTTGTGTGTACTTATTTCATAATACAGAGGCAAACTCTATACCTAAAAACTATTTTTTTTAATTTTTTTAAATCCTCAGAGAACCACATATTTCGCTGTTAACGCAGTTGCGCAGGTGGGAATTATGAGACTGTGACTCATCAAAGGCTGAAGGACAAAATGAAAACAGAGAAAGAGGGAAAATGGAGCGCTTTCTTGTGCGGAGCAAACCACCAACCACCAGTGCAGAGACTGCCGACAACCCACCACCGAAAGAAAAGAGAAAAAACTGTCAGCAGACAGTATCATGAAAGTTACCGTCTTATGGCTTCAGTTGGACCGGGGATGTCAACAATCCTCAGCCTGAGTGTGTCCTGTCGGGAGAAGTTAGCTAATGCTAACTTAACTCCTAGCTAGCTAATGCTAACTTAAATGCTAGTTAGCTAATGCTAACTTAACTCCTAGTGAGCTAATGCTAACTTAACTACTAGTTAGTTAATGCTAAATTAACTCCTAGTTAGCTAATGCTAACTTAACTCCTAGTGAGCTAATGCAAACTTTTTAACTCCTAGTGAGCTAATGCTAACTTAACTCCTAGTGAGCTAATGCTAACTTAACTCCTAGTGAGCTAATGCTAACTTAACTCCTAGTTAGCTAATGCTAACTTAACTCCTAGTGAGCTAATGCTAACTTAACTCCTAGTTAACTAATGCTAACCTAACTTATAGTGAGCTAATGCTTCTCCATCAGACTACCTAAGCATCTCCCACCACGCGATTGAGCAGTTTCTTCCTTTCCCCGCTACCTGCCTGTGTGAGTTGGTGTTCTCTACTCTGGTTAAACACGAAGAACAACAGGAGGTCACGGCTCTCTGTTGAACAGGACTTGCGAGTGGCCCTCTGCTCAGTACCACCATGATTAAAAAAAATCTGCGCGCCCCGACAGGCACATGTATCTCACTAATTTATAACTAGGCAAAATACTTACAATAACACATGTTTCAATGCTGATTGCTGAAATGTTGCAATGATAATTTGTATTTTGGGACCATGGACAATGCAGCTTCCTCGCATTGACAGTTCTCTGTGCTGAGTTTCTGCGTTTTGAGTTTCCTTTGCCTCATTTTGAATTTTTCTGGTGTAAATGAGAAAAAAAATGCTAAAAAATTTGATAAAGTTTCAAATTTATTTTTTAAATATTTCGTTAAAAAATATTCCATGAGTAATATAGTTGTCTTTGTCATATTTTATTTGGCATTAGTAAATAATTATGCACATTTACAGATATTTTACATCATATTAGTGATAACACGTGTTATAAGGGCTATTTGGAACAATAGGTGTGCCTTGAGATTTTTTACTTGTCCTTTGGTGTGCCTTGGGCACAAAAAGTTTGGGAACCACTGCCATAGAGCGTATGACAATGCAGCAGAATTATTGCCTCTCGCGCCTGATAAGAATAAAGGTCAGGGTAAAATTGTGGTTTTACAACTTCAAGCCACAGAGTACAAGTAAGCCTTCCCGATGCTATCAAATAAGTGTCAGTAATGTCAGAGAAAATGGGTGAACTTTTGTTTTCTTACGGCTTTCTCGGATTGCAGATGTTAATGCTTTCTGAGGTGGCATTTCAGCCACAGGGAATTCTTTCAAGTAAGCAAAATATTCCTTAAGCTGTCAGCCGTGAAGCCACAGTCGACAAACTGCGAAAAAAAAAAAAGAATCGGCAATGTGGCACCTTCCCACAGGGTCGGTGTGCGTTTCTCTTTACTTCTTACTGCTGTGACACCATCAGAAGATGAGTGAACTAATCAGAACTCCCTCCAGATTTAGAAAGAGGTCCGTTTTCTACCCAATATGGAGTTATTATTTTTGTACAATACTTTGATAAATCATAGCGTAGATAGGCTAATTAGCATCTCCCATAGATAGTCTGTGTAACTGCAATGTTTTTGCATTATCATGTAAAAACACATGCAACCATGCAGCTGATGAAGGTTCAATCTTAGCCTGTTATCAACTTCAGAGCAACTTTAAAGCAATACTAGAGACGTTTGTGAACCTTAAAACTGTGCTTCTGACTTGTTTTTAAGTAAACTGACCTTTTATTGGCACTTCTAAGGGCCTGAAACTGCCCAACTAGAGATATCATAGTTCATTACCTTGGTTTTCAGCCCAGCATCACACCGTTTTGTTTTACCTTTGTGGGCCGCCTTCTGCCTGACAACAAATCCATGAGACGGCTGCACATGTGCAGGGCACAGAAAGACACAGAAAGTGATTTACTCTGCCTTTGTAATCCTGACCCCCAGTTTCAGAGGTCAAATGTCTTTCAAATGTTATAAATCAAGGATGTGAAGAAGCTTACAAAACCAATTAATTACCCCCCCCCAAAAAACCCAAACAATTATTTCATCCATGCACAAAATATCAGCAGGTTAAAAACACTGTTCCATCCATCTGATGGTGTCCTTGTCACATCAAAAAATCCCACTTTGAGGTCCAACTCCTAAATCAAGGCTTTTATTTGCCTTCATGCTTCCCGGACGTGTGAAATACCAGCAGCTTATTCTTCAGGAACTCTGTCCGGACTGACAGCCTTTAAGTTCAGATAAGACAACCTTGTGCTTCTCTTAATATCACAACCAGCGGCGGCGGCCTTGTAGAATGTTTTGCCATTTGAGGGGGTGCATGACTAGATAGAACAGAGCTGTATACCCTCTACATCTATTAAAAAATAAATCACCTCTCTCTTTTTAGTCCTTGTGGTGAAAAACTCTACAGAAAGCCAGCGTTTCTGTGGTTAAAATGCAGCTTGAATGTGAAACGAACAGGGATAAAGTCAACCCCGACATCCATATCGAGCTCATTCCTGGAATGTTTACTCTTCCTGCATTTAGAGAACTGTTGACTTTAGCTCCTGGATGCCTGGTGGAGTTTACCTCAACACTGCTGTGCCTCTGCACAGCCTCTGACACGGCTGTGAACTCTGCTTTTCCAAAGAAACACCTACACTGGAAAAAAATCTAAATCTTACCAAGTATATTTGTCTCATTGAGTATCTCATTACACTTGATATAAGACACAACTGCCTAAAAAGTACCATTTCAGCCAGATATAGGGACTTGTTTTAATACAATACATCTTGAATATCTTGTTAAATGAAAAAGTCTTGAAAACATCTTGTTTTGAGTCATATTTCACATGAAACAAGATTTTTTTTTTCATTTGAAGAGGTTTTTAAGCTAATTTCAAGATCACTTTTATCTCAAAAGTCCTAAATGTCACATCTTATTTCAAGAAATCTTGACAAGCCGATTTTCACTGGTTCCATTGGCAGATTTTTTTGCTTATTTCAAGCAAAAACGTCTTTTATTTGTTGGTTTTTTTACTTATTTTTGGAGGGACATTTTTCCAGTGTACTTACACGTTTTAAAATAAAATAAAAAAGTCACTGATTATCGTGCGTTGTGCTTTTTTTAAATTAGAAAAAGGGACGCAAGCAGAAAACTGTGGTCACTATTAGCAAAATAAATAAATTAATAAGCCGAAAAAAATCTGCGGGGCACTAATAAAAAGGCTGGAAACAATGGAGAGCTATTTGCTTTTGCAAACTGCAGAACCCAAACCGTCACTCTGTAATTATAAACCCAATATCCAGCGTTGCAGAGTTCACGTGCAATTAGTTTCATTGTGTACTGTATCTGTGTTTGCTCTGAAACTTCAGGTATCTTCAGCCAAGCAATCAGATTTTCCAATCACAAACTTGCAGAACTTGAATCCAATTACATTCAACTTCTCTAATCTGGCCACACTTTATTCTTTATTGGTTGCCATGGAAATTCCTGCGGTAACCAAGGAGCTCATTAAGCGAGCTCTCCCGTTTCTCCTCCTTTTTTCTGATACTTTTGAAGGTAGTGCTTCTCCTGTGACACTTTGCATGCATTAGCAACAAAAACGGATTGTGTTAAGACTGGAGCTTACTGCAATTACAGCTAATTATGCTGCAGTGGTTTGGAGGTAACGGCATAATCATTGAAAAAAATAGCCACAGCAAAGAACATTTTCCCAGTCGTTACAGCTTCATTAGCACCGGCTACAGTCAATCTGACGCCTGAGAGGACACTTAACCTCAGTATTAACTTCAATCAAACAACAGCGACTGTGCTAAACACCCAACGGGCAAAAGGCTGACCAGTGAAATGCCACAATCTGGATTTCACCCACCAGAGCCAGAGCGTCAGGCTTGGAGGAGGCGGCCACAGAGGACAGGGGGAAGGGGGGGAAGGATAAAGTCGAAAGGTTAATACCTGCCGACAGCCGACACATGGCTTTTAGAGATGCACATCAGCATTAGGGAGTTTTTCCCTGTTCTGTATCCTCAGAGCTCCGAGGCCCTCGTGTTTATTTGGCTTAGGGTTAAATAAATATCATGGAAAGTCGGGGGAACGCTGAAGCCGGTTGTGCTGCAAAAGCATTGCGCCGGATTAGAGCCCGATGGAAAAGAAGCATCCCATCTCCACGGCTAACAAGCTCACCAGTAATGATGCACAAACTCAACCTGACAAAAATTCAAATGAATAAAAAGGAACGTTCCACTTTTATTCGGCCTGACCAAAAAGAAACGTCACAGCATATCGATGCTTTTAATATGGTTTCATACTTCTGTGGTGTGTGTTTCTCCACATGTGGATAGCATTACATTACATTTCGGTCATTTTGCAGACGCTTTTAACCAAAGCGACTTACAATAAGTGCGTTCAACATCGGTAGGCAAAAGAACTTCAGGTCACAAGAAATCATAAGTGCATTTCCTTCCAAAACCAAACAGCTAAGAGCAAAACTAGTGCTAGAGTAAGTGCGGTAAGTCAGGTACCTAGACAGATGGGAAGACAATTTAGAAAACAAAGACAATTTAGGATTCAATATAAACACAAGAAACTTGTGCTAAAGAAAATAAAATAAAGGACCAGACTCAGTGAATAATTCCCTACACTCCCTATCATATAGATCAGTGAGCACACACCAACATCTGGGTGACTGATGATGCTTTAACAGCAAGAAAACCAGACCGCTGATATGATTTCTGTAGCTTTTAAAGGGTGAATCTACCATCTTTTGGTGTCATTCCAGTTAATATTACACAAAGAAATCCTTAAAATAAATAAAAAGAGCAGAGATGGAGTGAAAATGAAAAGAAACTTGCATTTTTAAAGCCTGTTTCGGGGGATAAACGTATATTTTCACAGATGTTTCTGGGTTTTTTTCAACAGGGATATGTTCTCAGTGTGAGGAATAAAGAAAACACTTCATGAATGAGTTAAAAAAAAAAACACACATTGAGCTATCTGACCTCGTCTGACTGGCTGATTTACCATAATCCATCCACTCACACAGTGTCAGAGTTGTTAACTAGGCAGAAAACACCCTTAGTGACCCTTCTTTTTTCTTTTTTAAAAGCAGAGACGAACAAATCTGTTGTGTTTTTGGGAAAACGTGCCCAAAATAGTCCTGAAACAGCCCAGCAAGCTTCGTCCCCTGCGACAGGACGGCTCCTCTGCCTCAGACTGTACCCAGGAAAGCAGCAGCAGCAGCATCTGTGAGCTGCTTCCACATTTCTATTGTTGTTCCTGTGGTGCATCAGCAGCCAGTGCACCGAGTGACCATCTTACATGTAAATATGGCTAATAGCACCGCATAGAAGGGGCTGTTTTAAAACTCAGCCGTCTGGAATAGCTCAGATACTGACTGCAGACACTAACTGGGCTATTTCAGACTCCTTTGGGCGTCTGACAACAAGAAACACAAAAATATGTGAGTGAGACCAGCTTTAGGGCAACTCAGCCTCGTTCAGATAAGGAGAGAAGAAAAACAAAAGAAATGTGAAAGACTGAGACAAAGCAGAATAAATAGGAGAATAATCAACAGGCATCTTTGAGCAACACTTAGACGGTTCAGACCTGGTTTTATAGCATTTATGCTGAGTGAGCTTTAAAAATGGAGGCGTGAACACACCCAGGACGCTTCTGTCCACAGGCTTCATGATAATCTGGATCCGTCTCTGAGAACCACCTGACGCGACCCCACCGGGATGTTTTCTCTGAGTTAACAAAGCAGCTGTGAGCTCTGCATCCAGTTGCTTTTTAAGGGTCGTCGACCCAAACATGTTGGTGTACAGATGGCTCGACGTATACAAAGCAGACGGAGGCCGCGTACTTTCCTGCTGCACAGCTGACTTTTCAATCTCGTGGACAGAACTCGGAAGCTCCGAGAGCCTCAAGAGAAGCGTCGATCAAAAGTTAAGAAGGCTGCCTCTGTGTTTAGGTCACCGTATCAAGAGAGTTTACATGCAAACTGGGCCTATAAGAGAGAATAAGTGAAAGATTAGACCAGAGATACTCATTGTGCGGCTCCTCAAGTTTTAATTGGCGGCTCGCACTCGCATAGTAGCTTATAACAATATGGTAACAATAACAATACATTTTTTTAAATAACACACAGCGAATACTGCACAGTATTAAGTATATATATATATATTAAGTATATATATATTAAGTTTGCGTTTTTGTAGTATTAAGTATTTTTATTAAGTATTAATTAAGGCTTAATGTTGTTTCCTAAAGGGGGAACTGTTAAACCTGGCAACGCAGCCCGCTTAAACCACCGTCACACTTGACCGCAGAGCACGCTAGCTCCTTTAGCCAGTGCGAGATGCAGGCACAATGGATCGGTTTTTAATTAAAAAAGGGCAAAAACCAGCACAAAAACCATGCTCATCTTGAATGTCTCACTACAATTACAACAACAAACTACAAATACAACATGAAGAAAGTCAAGGACATGCATGCCAGCTTCCGCTCATCCCAGTATTAAAGGTAAATATGGTCTTAATTGAAAATGTATTGGCTGTGTTGTCTCTTTTTTGTGGGATGTTTTATATGTAGAAATGCATATTTGCAAAAGGGGACTTTAGTATGTTGTTGTAAAAGTGGCTCTTCCCTTGATTTTACTCTGCCAATGTGGCTCTTGTGAAAAAAATAGTGAGTATCACTGGATTAGACACATCTTTTGGCTAATTATGCAAAGAAAGCTTCCCCTGAAACTTAATGATGAAAAATCTGAAGAATCTCAGCCCTCCAACGATACGTGGAACTAGTTTTCTGTCAGTTAAAAGCTTCAGTGTGTGTCAGAGGTGCTGAGGAGCTCTGCAACGGCACAGATCATTCATTTCAGGTCTGGTGTGAGTAAATGATTACATAACACGTCTGTATGCTTCTTGTTGCTCTGTGTTTTTAAACAGCTCTGATAAGACAACCACTCCAGACAGTACGCTGTTCTAATGTTGCATATTTTTTTGGGTTAATGCAATAATTAAAATCAGGGATGTCCCGATCTGATCACGTGGTTTATGACTCGATCGGAATCGGAAGTAGTACAGTTTGTTCATCTGCTGAAAACATCCAACCGTCATCTTTCACTACATTTAATTTTCATTTTAGTTTTATTGATACTTTCTGAATCTGCTATCCATCACAGGTAATAAAGCAATCGCTAACCAACAGTCAAAACTCAGTACAAATATTTAGATTCCTCACGTTTTCTGTTCAGATCGTATTCCTCATATTTCAAAGACTGCAGGAATCATAAAATCATACCGAAGAGACACGAGAAAATGACAGGAAAGACAACAATACGTGAGCGATAAGCATCAAAGCTGGCCGAAATCACAATAAAAAAAAAGTATTTTACAACAGAAGAAAAAGGCTTTCTTTAAATATAACAAGAGAAATAAAAATGTAATTTCAACAGTTCTTTAAAGGTCCAGTGTGTGGGATGCAGTGACATCTGGTGGTGAAGTGGCAGACTGCAGCCAACTGCAGGCGAAACTACGGCGGCCATGAAAGATCCTTCTTATACTTCATTTCTGCCAATAAATGGCCATGAATAGTTCACAGATTAAACTTTCATGTTTAAGGGATCACATCTGATTTATGGCTGAAGTTCAGCGTCCTCTAGTTTAAAAGCTGATGTTTCCTCCAGTTAAACATCTTCTGAACCATCTGCTAACATGTACAATAGGGATGTCCCGATCCGATAATGTGGTTTCTGACTCGATCGGTATCAGACGTTTCATCCCGATCAGGGATCGGATAGCCTATCTATATATGTATAAATTTTTCTCATTATTTTTTTATCGAAACTATAACATTTCAAAACAAATAACAGTTTAGTATTTACTGTTATGTGGTGGTAGAGAGTCAGACCGTCTCAACCATAGACATAATATACGTAGATGCCTCATAGACTAACGCTGCCTGTTGGACGTGTCAGCGCGGCCGCCATCTTGGATGGGTCTCCAATGCCTCCACATTGCATTTATTTCGACTGAGGAAGGTGTTTATCCCCAACTACAATAATCATAACTCCCTGAATTTTTATGTCTGTGGTCTCAACTCCACACAGAAACATGCGGCATCACGTCACTTTGCTGCATGCCGCAGGCAGCAGCTTGAGTTGCCTGTACTATGAAATGCGTTATATAAATAAAGATGCCTTGCCTTGCCTTAAAGCTGGGGGCACGAATGTCCACGGTGTGGAGGTATTTTAAAGTGGACGACAAAAACGTTGCGATTGCAAACTGTGAGATGTGCTTTCAGGAGGTGGCGAGGACATCGCTAACATCCTTGAGAACAGGAACAGGCTCAAACCTGACAAGGTAGAGATGTTGGTTTTCATCCAGAAAAACGTACATTTCCTTTTGTGAAGCCAGAGGAGGAGAGTAAGAATTAGGAGTGCAGTTAAAGCACATTAATGGCCTTACTTTAGAACACTGTGCCACTTTTATTTGCTTATTTGTTGACATGCCTGCAGGTATTTCAAGTTGAATTGCTGCTCGTTTTTACATTAGACATTGTTGCACTAAACTACAATGGGAAGAATTTGTTTATTACTTGATTACTTTTTTTGTTCAAGCTTTTGTTTATAAGTGTTAAATGATAAAATAAGGTGAATAAAATACAAAATCAAGGACATCCTGAATATGTTTCTTCGTCGTTCTTCATTTTTTTAATGTACTGTAGAAGTATCGGATCCGGACGGCAGATACTCAAAATCAAATGACTCGGAAGCAAAAAAACCTGATCGGGACATCCCTAGTTAAAATGTTAATGATAATGACAGAAATATGTATGAAAGGAAACCAGTTTGGGTGGTGAAAAGAGGGTGAAGCCTTGTTGGAGAGCAATGATGTCGGTGGTGACAGCTTAGCGTTGATAACCGGTTCAAAGGTCTCCAGATGCAGGTGAGAGGGTGCTTTAGCAGGAAGGTCAGAACCAGCTCTGAGTTTGTTCCTAACAGGAAGTAACGTCCTAATAATCACTGGACTCTCAAAAACAGCAGCTTAAAGATTAAAACTGTGGATGAATGGTGGGCTTTCACAGATCAGGAGAATCACAATTCTTCTTCTCTGTGCTTGAAATTCAATTCAAAACCTTAAAAAAATCAAATGTCTGACTGGAAAAGTTACATTTCCCCCTTCAGCTACATTTACAGTCAGCAAAGCAACTCGCAGGCGAGGAAACACGGAAGCTGCAGCACAGAGTCAAGTAACACCGTTTAAAATGCAAAGAGTGCAGGTTAATGTTCTTTAAAGTGACGAGTCTTTAAAACAAGGTCCAGAGGGAGTCAGTGGCTGCGTTACTGAACTCTCAGATTCAACAGTTTAAGGAGGCTCAAGGATCTTAACTAGGGCTGGGCAACGATTCAAATTTTTTATCTAATTAATCACATGATTTCCCTGATTAATCACGATTAATCACATTTGTACGCAAAATCCAAAAATGAATTCAAAAGTAGTGTATAGCTTTTAGCATTTAGTTTTGTTTTAAATGTGCTGCCATATGAATGAAAGTGCCATAACATTTGTTGTGCAAACACACTTTTAACATCAGCATCTTTCTGTAGTTTTTATGTAGAAGCCTCGCTCCACTGTCTGTTTCCTTGAATGACTTGCTGCTATCAGTTGTGTGTTTTGCCTTTAAGTGATATTTTAGACTGGAACTACTACGCTGAGAAGACAATTCAACTTGGCTGTGTTTACAGATGACTTTGGTTCTGTGGACTCCGCCGTCTGGAAGAACTTTAAAATGAAAATGGCCGAGTAAAAGTTCCGTACCCTTCTCCATGTTTGGTGGATCCGCCGATTACTTTCTTTTCTGGTTCTGCAGCAGACAGCAACAGACTTTTACAAAATAAAAGCCTGTGAGCAACAGACTTTTACAAAATAAAAGCCTGTGAGCAACAGACTTTTACAATAATAAAATAAATAATAAAACAGGGGTGGTCCGTGGCGTAGTGGTTGAGCAGGCGCCCCATGTACAAGAGGCTATAGTCCTCTCTGTAGCTGGCTGCAGTTTGAGTCTCTGCCCCCTTTTTCCTGTCTCTCTGAACTTTCCTATCCAGTAAAGGCACAAAAGCCCCCCCCCCCCCAAAATATTTTTTTTAAAGAAAAAAAAAAAAAAAAAATCAAACAAAAAAATGCGTGAATGCGCGTTAAAATAATAATCAGCGTTAAATAATCGGCGCGTTAACGCGACAATAACGAGTTAACTCGCCCAGCCCCACTCATTTCATGAACCGGGTATTCAAAATGAAACTTAACTAATGAGAAGCCAACAGAAAGGCAGCAGAGTTAAAGCACCACATCTCACACATAAAGATTGAGCTTTTAATGTGGATACAGAGCAGTTATCCGTGCATCAGCTGACCATCTCCTCACTGAGAAGACACATCACTCCTGTACCGTCCTCCCTCCGCTGGCTTCCTGTTCGCTACAGGAACATTTTAAATCACTTTTAAAGACCCGTCTCTTGTCTTTGGCCTCCTTACTGTGCTGAGGATGTCACCATCCCTGCAGTGTTGACATTATTTACAATTCTCAGCATTATAACCACCATTTTATTATATCTTATTGTATATTTTTTGCTGCAATTTTTACTTTCCGCAGCACTTTGGTCAACTTGAATTGTTTTAAACGCGATTTATGAATAAAACTGACTCGACTAAGAGTTGCACCACTTTACTAAATTCCCCAAAAACTCAGAATAAGCTAAATAAATAAGAAAATCGACTGACTGCTTCATCTGAAAAGATCCTCCAAACACTGGACTTTACAACAAAGGCTTTAGATATACGATGCAGAATATTTTGCCAAAGTGTGTCATAGTGGGTTATTTTCTTCTTCTTCTCTTTTTAAAACAGAGGAAGTTATATCACCATCCATCATCATGCAGATGATGGATGGTGATATATCACAGCTCTTAGAAAGTCTAAACCTACAGATTTAATTCACCTGATGTAATCTGTTTCGTAACCAGTTAAAATAATATCTTAAAATCTAAACTTCTGCTTTCTTCACACAGTGTGGACTTTTTTTTTTGTACTTAATAGAGAAAGATTTCTAAATTAAATCGTGCCAAGTATGGGATTCAAATTCCATAATATCCGACACCCCTAATTAAAACATCTGACAGGGAGAAGCTAATAACACTGATTTTCTTGTTACAATAGCACCTGTCAACGGTTTGGATCTATTAGGCAGCAAGGAAGGAACGAGTCCAGATCACACAAAGCCGATTCAGATGATTCAATTATAGCCTCAAAGTTACATCTGCGAAGCCATTTAGCTTTTTTATTTTTTCCTCTTTCTTAAGGACATCACTTTCAGATCCTGTCCATCTGCTGTAGATAGTTCTTTAGGCCTGACACTTCTTCTTCTGTCCTCCACTGGTCCAGTTTCCTCAAATGTTTTAAGGACACACTGCACACCATGCTGAGATATGCCAAGTTTTCAGCTAACAGCTCTTTGGGAATCACCTTGTTGCTGCAGAAATCCTGTTTTCTGTCTGTCAGACTGTGTTATCTTTGCTGTTTTTCACAGATGCAGCTAAAGAAATGGGAACAAATGATGTGTCTCTGTGACAGGCTGCTGGGAACAAAGTGCCTAAAGATTTAAATTTAAATTTAAAATGGCTTCTTTACTAAGTTGTCTGTTATGTGTGGACACAACACTGGTTCATCCCTTGAGTTAGGAGCCTTTATGCTTAAATAATTCACATGTGGCTCAATAAACCAAACGACTGGACTGAAAATGAGTGAAAAAGCAGCCAATCTTCAGAAAGCTGGAGAACCTCATTAAAAGATGATAAAGTCTGGCTCTCAGGAAACTAAACATATAGAAACGAGTGGCTGTTTAAGGAGGGGACAATGCCCGAGTTACCCAGTTACCCAGACAACTATCTAGCCAGTTAACTAGCTAGCTAGTTAACTTGCTTGATAGCTGGCTAGATAGTTAGCTAAATAGCTACTTTATTGGTACCGATGGGAATTTATGAGACTAAAATTATCAGTGCATTCAACCAAGTTAAAAAGAGCTGCCACTAACTAAATTTATGAAATTTAGCTAGCAAGATTTGAAAGTAGCACCTATGCTAAGCGGGATGGATCAGTGCTCCATGGAAAGCCACGCCCCCACAAACTTAAACACGCATCTGATGGTGGGACTCATGTCTCATTTACCTGTACATATTTCATGAAAATAACAAATCCCCCCCGAAGCAAAAAAATAATTACCTGTCCAATAGGTTTTATGTCCTCGGCCCGAGGAGTTTGGATTGGTCAGTTTTTTGTCAGTCCTGCAGCTGTCTTCATACTATTAAGCAACTATTGCAGACTATTCTAAGTAACTATGAAAACTATTATATATTAATTCTAATCAAGGCCTCAGATTAAATTATGTGTCATTATCTCTTCAATAATGTTTACATGCATATTTTTTTGTCTCCCACAATCAACATATTTGTTCCACCGCTATCATCCGCCTCCAGTACTCGCCACCATCATCTGCCGCCCCGGTCCCTGAGTGGGCCAGTCAGATAGTAAATTCCCGGGACACTTTTTTGCCCCATTCCGCCCCTGGTCACAGCTAACGACAAACCTCAGTCGGATAAACATCCACCTGAAGAGAAGGAAGGTTTCAACCAGAAGTGGCTGCAGAGGAAATCTATCCGGCGACAGAAACTGTTGGGACGACTGGGTCAGAGCCAAACGTTTACTGAACGGCGTCCCCACCTCACAACAACTTAAAGTGCCTCCAGGACACCTTCAGAGATGATGCAAAGTCCTCATCTCATCAGTATCTGCTGATGAAAAAAAATAGAAAATCCCACAAACCTGCAGCGCATCAAGGACGGTGTAAATAAATTAAGCTCGCACAACTAAGACAAACAAGGTGATTCATTCTGACATCTATGTAATCAAAAGCCTCACACTTAATTCAAACTGATTTGAGGGGTTGCTTCCACACAGGAGTCACAGCATAAGAAAAGGCAGCTTAGCACAACACAACGCGTCTGAATCATCCCGATGTTGACAGGAAACAAAGCACCCGCCCGCCTAAGAGCAGGGGACAAGCGAATCCTTGAATAAAACAACAGTTTGATGTGGAGAAAATGGACATAAAATTCCTAATACTCTCAATATTTCTCATCCAAGCCCCAGTGACAAATCTTCATCTGATTGTGCACTGAGCAGCACCCCGAGTGAATTCTCCTCCTGCTCCAGGATTATCCCGATGTGACAGCTTTCCAGCCGGAATTCCTCCAGTTTATCATTTAAACGACAACGGGGGGACATTTATCTCCGTGGCTTATCGCCTCAGCCACGCGTGTACATGACACTTGTCTATTGCCGTCAGGGAAATATTCCATCGGTGATTCAGTTCAGCGCTTTGTTGCTCTCGATGTAAAACCCTCTTTGTCTCTTATCTGCTTTAGCGGGGAAAGGCATTTGATCCCTCATGAATGAAACAAAAGGGCGTTAAGTATCACAATGCGATCAATATAGAGGTCTGTTGGCAAGTGGCACTCAAGACGAGTGCCGAGAATGCACAGGAGTGCAATCAGAGTCGCATTAGGGTTAAACTACAGCTCGTATTAATCTGATGGGTGCAGGAAGCAGCCGGAGTAACATTTGATTTGATTACAGAAGGGAACATCTAAAACCTTTAGAATATTACCCCCTCAGGGCGACTGTCTTCAGGTGCTTTACATGACTGGTTGCTGAGGGTAAACAGTCTCTATTTCACTCCCTGGCTGAGCCTTTTTGTCGCAGACTCTCGGTCAGCTCTTTCATAACGGATCGGCTGCAGCTCGTTTGAGGGTATAGACACATTTATGACTGATCTAACAATTATCTCTGTGCTGGAACGGGAGAACCGCTGTTGTTTTATCACTTATCGAACAGGAAACAGAGCCGATCACTTGTGTTTTATAACCGTATTAGTCAGCGTCAGTCATGGAAACAGAAAACAATATTCTTGAAAGGCTGCTCCACTAATCTAAGAGCTGGGAGCCTTTCCATCCAGCAGCTGTTAGCGGCGTTAGTTGTTCATGTGTGAAGGAAATCTTTTGTTAAAGGGTGTAGCATCGATGCCATTAACTTCACGAACACTCGATGATGTGCACAACTCTGAGCTTTTACAGAAGAAATCTTTATCACAGCTCCAAACTGCAGCTATTTCCTGGCATTTTGCATCCATTTTTGAAGATTTTACAACTAAACCGCACAGGTGTGACTTGGACAAATAGCCCAAAGTTTTGGCCACGAAGCTGACTCACCCAACAGAGCCGGTCTCTGCTGAGTCGTGATTATCGACCGTTATTCAGCTTGTTTTGGTCCACATGGACGTGTTGCTGTTGAAGTTTTCCTTGTTTTTGGAGAAATGAAGATGATAAATGAGAAGAAATTGTGCGTGTGACATGTTAAGATAGCCATTTGCTTTCCTTCTCGTGCATCATTCGCAACACTGAACTGAGTCAAATACATGCACAGTTAAGCAGAGCCGCACTTATATTGGGCCGACTGTCACAATATACAGCAGAAGTACAGCAGGGGAATCAATTTATTGACCAAAGTATGTCCAACTCCACTATGATTGTTAGCTTTGTGCCCCTTTCAGCTGCAAATTAGTATCATATTGAGCGTTGGACAGCTCTATAGCTCTGTCCTGTATGCCCTATTTATCAATTTATCCGTCTAATTTTACAAATGAGATGCATTCTACCACTTGTGGTTATTCTCTGTTGTTACCTGCTTTTTCTTCTTTTTTTGTGGGTAGAATTTAAGGTACAAACAGGCAGGAGAAAAATTGACCTCCAACTGCTGATCTAATTGTGTTCTTCCAATTTTGAAAAACTCTATTTAGCATTATTTCCGCCACACAAACATGTTTACATGCATTTAAAAAGGTTTAAGTTGGACAAACAATAGATATTATATTCTTATAGTCATGAAAGTATACACGGTCGTCAAAACCACACCTGTTGGGACAATTAAAACTGTGTGGGCTGTCACACCTGTGGCGCTCTCACTTTGTTCAGCTCTTTTGAATCATCTGGTGATTTTTCAAAGGAAAGAAGCAGCCCCACATTTCTGATTGTAATCAAATGTGAAGTCGGCAGGTGGTCTCAGACTTAAAGAGACAAAGACCTTCAGATAGCTAGCTAGCTAGTTAACTGGCTAGATAGTTAGCTAGATAGTCAGCTTGATAGCTGTCTAGATAGCGGGCTAGATAGCTGGCCAGATAGTTGGCTAGATAGTTGGCCAGATAGTTCGCTTGATAGCTGGCTAGATAGTTAGCTAAATAGTTGGCTAGATAGTTGACTAGATAGCTGGCTAGATAGCTGGCTAGATAGATGGCTAGATAGCTGGCTAGATAGCTGGCTAGATAGCTGGCTAGATAGTTGACTAGATAGCTGGCTAGATAGCTGGCTAGATAGCTGGCTAGATAGCTGGCTAGATAGCTGGCTAGATAGCTGGCTAGATAGCTGGCTAGATAGATGGCTAGATAGCTGGCTAGATAGATGGCTAAATAGATGGCTAAATAGCTGGATAAATAGCTACTTTATTGGTACAGATGGAAATTTATGAGAGACTAAAATTATCAGTGCATTCAACCAAGTTAAAAAGAGCTGCCACTAACTAAATTTATGGGTCACGTTTAATTGTTAGAAAAAAAAACTAATTTCAAGTGAAACCGATTATAAGAAACAGCATGCATATGCAGCTCACAGGAGGTGACACTTAACATGCAACTCAACACATTTACATTTATTCAAGTTTGGTCTAGAGCTAGTTAATAAAGTATTTTCTCGGGTATCTGCGCTAAGTTGGAGCTTCTAGCATTGTGACAACCCTGTAGGGTACATACAAGAGGACTATGATGGGTAACATTGACTGTCAAATGGAGTTGGAAAAAAAGAGCTGATGATATCACAAGACCAAATATGAGAGCAAAATGGTCACTTTAAGAACCCCATGAAACATTAAACCCATCATCATCATCCTCAGGACCAAATGTTTCTTAGTTTTCCTCTTAGAAATGCATGAACACAAGAAAAGTTACAGCATGTGTAAAAAGCTTTTTTTTAAATGCATTTCAGATCTGAACCTCATAAGATATTAAACAGCTGTTTTCAGGCAGAGTAAAAGAATCTGAGACTAATAGTCACAACTCCTGTGCTGCTCCGGTCTTTTCAGACGGCCAACAAACATACGGCCTGAAATCCTTGAATGTCCACATTTCTTTGTAAACGCAGGAGTATTGGAAACTCCTTAATCAATCTTACTAGTAGTTTAGTAGCAGCCTGAATCAATTTCAAAACCCAACTTGCTCTTGTTCCTGTGAGTGAATCAAGCATCAGACTTATTCTACTTTCTTTACACTAAGCTAAGACGACACATTACAGCGTTTTGCTTTTCATAGTCTTAGCTCAGCAACACTTTCATGCAGCTTTTAGATGCAACAACCGTACATCTTTCAGCTCAGGAAAATCATTAAATCGGAAACTTTGACTTTGTTAATGTTGCCTGAAGGCGTTTTCTTACATCTGCTTTGTTAGCAACGCTTGAAAGAACTGCAGGTCTCATTTTTTTATACACCCGAGAAAACAAAGTTAATCCGAATGAGAATTATGTTGAAGAACTGAAAATGCAATTAATTAAATCCCACTTTATTTAGTATTCTAAAGCATACTTTCTCCCTTCAATCCTTATTTATTCTGAAAGTCTAACATGTTTGAATTCACCAACTATCTTCCTTAATTTTGTTGCCCAGTCAAAGTCAATGGCTGTGTTCGAAACCGCATACTACATACTAGATACTTCCATTCTGCATACTCATCGATCAGACAGTATGCAGAGTATTTACCCACAATGCATTTCGCTCCTGACCGAGCCGAAATCAGCCGGCCTGAAGCTGATTTCCCTTAAGCTCTAAACTCTGTAAACTTTAGCAACATTTGAAACATTTTCAGTCGAGAAAGTAGTCGTTTAGATCCCCAACGTGTTGAAAACCTGACAAAATACCGGCTATTTACAATTTTATTCCCACGAATTCGGCGCTACTAAAGCTAGCCACAGTGAGCAACGCACTTCTGGTTATTTTCACAAAATAAAATACCCGTTGCCTTTTATCATAGGGAAAGCGATTACGATACAATTGGTGCTTTTGTTTTGAAAACAGGAAGTGAACCTACCCTCGTTGTAGCTAGCTTGAAACTGCCGTTTTTGACAGGAAATGACGATCGGCGACGTCACGATACGTTGCATCTTGGGTAGTTTGAGTATGAGTAGTAACCTCATGATGCATACCCAACATTTCGGAGAATCTAGTATGCATCCGGGAACTTCTCGCTTACTACTGAGGACTGAGGGGAAGTTTTGGATGTAAAAAGATATAAAGCATAAAAACCATTTGATCAGGGTCAGCAAAGAAGTGATAAAAGTCCTGGGGTGACTGAAAACTTTAGGTACTATACGGTGTAGGCCACTGCAAAGTGACCCATAATCACACCACTTACTCACAACCTTGAGAAAAAAAAACAAAAAAAAAAACAGGGAAAATCATTTAGAAAACATCTCGGCGAGTCTAAGATCAAATAGACACAGTCAAACATTCATAACGGCGGTGGTACCTTGGAGTAAAGATATATTCGGTCTGTGTACTGGCTGGCGCAGAACTGCAGGCCCGGGTAGACGGGATGAGTGATGCTGGCATCGTCTCCACCATCCCCCTCATCATCACCCTTAGCTTCAGAAGCAGAAGACAAACACGGCATCGCGTCGCAATCTGCAGGGAGAAGAGAAGAGGCTGACTAATGTCTCACTGAGCATATATTATTGACTCATTATTGGCTTTCCCGGCATTATTGCTACTCCGTGTTTGCTCCTTTGGTAATGCAATGAATAGCAGAGGCACTACACTCCAACAGATTTTAATATTTATTGCACACATTTGTGTGTATATGGTGTATGTTTGGAAAAGCTCCGATATTTCTATTCTTATTGCTTTCAAACACTTGATTATAGAATATGAAATTAGGTAATTATGTGACTTTAAAAAAAAAAAAAAAAAAAAAGTTAACTTCTTGATATCAGCAGTTGATGTTCAATTTCTTTTGTCGGCTACTTTTAATACATATCTATATAAATATCAACGTGGGCAATCAGGTTGAATATACAGCCCACAATAAAACAGACATGTAGATGATGAGCTTGAAATAAAGCCAAGAATTTTCTCCGTTCCTTAATTGGACCTGATTGGACGCTCAGATCACATGCTCTACTGGAGTTAAGTTTCTTTCTTTCTGTGGATTTACACCAAGTTACAGAAGCAGAAAATCTTACACATAATTCTTTTTAAGTCAACATTTTGAGTTGGGCTACTTAAAGGAATAAACCTCTCGTCAGAGGTTTTAGAATAACCCAATTTTTCAGCCTTTGTCTTTAAATGTAAGCGGTGTAAATCCAGCTTATGGTTTTAAATGCAGTGGAGACGTTTTTTTGTGTTGAATTTTAATATTGTGGATCACTGAGCTTCTACCAGGATGTCTGGGGGGTAAAAAAAAAAAAAAAAAGTGATAAAGAAAAAGACATTCTGTCACATTTAACCTAAATTAGAGCACAAATATCGTATTTTACATCATGAGTTTGTAAGAAGATGCTTCAATCTTTTATATCAGAGTGTGAATGTCAGCAGTTTTATTGGGAATTTGGCTGTATTAACATGCTATGTATGATTTCACAGAAGGAAAGAAGCAAACAGATGGGACAAAACTGAATGCAAATGTAACATCATTACGTATCGAGTATGCATATTAGAGTTCGACTTCATCCATCAACCTATAGTCATGTTTTGCAGCAGGCTCGAAAATTCATTCCATTGGAAATAATAGAGCTTCAAATCATGGAGGTTTAGTTTAGTCTCAAGGTTTAAATGCCTTTAAGCTGACTGAGGATAAACTGGACAAAAGTGTGAAAGCAACGCAACACAAGACGGGGATTAGTAGGAATTATTAGCATCAACTTTCAAGGCTTAATTTACTTTCATAGCTGCAGGAAAGCTATAGGTTTCTAAATCCTAGAAAAAAGGCTTTATCTTTTAAAAATGCGCATAGTTTTTTAAATTACTGATGATACCAGGTTATCATTATTATTTCATTTATTCCGTCTTACCTGCAGAATCCATTTACCTGTCTATTATTTAAGGTAATTCACTGCTAACTTTGTTTTGATACAACTTTCAAAGAGTAGCGTCGCACAACATCTTGGGAAAAAGATGTATTTCAGTAATTAATAAAAAAGAATTACATCATGCTTTTGGCTATGCGTAAAGCGCTAGCATGACGTTAGCCTCGCTTAGCCTAGGAAAGCTTAGAGCTTGAAGTTCTGTACTAGTAATTTTAGGGCTAACTGGTGAAGTAGATATCAGTTCAAGGTTAAAATCATTTTTAAATGGCCTCATAAAAGATTAAAATCTTTATTATGACTACATCTTAAACTTAATAAAAGAATCAAAACAGGTTGCTATAATCTATTGTCTCAAACCTTTTCATAAGATGGCTACTTAGCTCATGATAAGTTAGCATTTTGAAAATATGGAAAACGGATGGTAACTTTTCAAATGAGAAAATTTAGACGTTTAAGACTTCTGCATCTAAAAGTTAAAATGAAAAAGCTACAAGAGCTACTATTGGCGGCAGGCTAACTGCTAATCGACTGTACCTTAAAAGTAGCACCAGGGTTCATTGCCGCTTGCTAGTTAGCTTCCCTGGTAAAGAATAGTACCATCTATTGATACATAAATACATCCCTTAAAATTCTTCTGCGGTTGACGCTCTGGCAATGATGGCTGACATTTGTTTATCTCCTAAATTCTCTTACGGTAACATAAGACTCACTTTTTTAGACATTTTTAGGTTTATAATTATAGCGTTTAACAAATCAGTCACAGAACATCCTGTGTGCTAAGCACAGCTAACAATACTTTAAATCCAGTTTAAAAACAGACACAAGTTTGATATCATTCCTCTCATCTTCATCACTCAAGCGAAACTATTCCTTCTGTGTTGTGTAATATTATAGCACAGAAAGCCAGTATCTTTGATAGAAACTGTCCAATTTATTTGTCACAAGTTCACTGAGGAATTTTCTGAACAAAAAAGAAGGAAACAGCTCTGCAGTGAGAAAGAAGAGTAATAAAATGACAGTCTAAGATGGAGAGGAACAGAGAAGGAGAAGAAAGAGAGCAGGTCATTAATGTCAGCTATGTAGCTCGCTCATCCTGCCAGCATCTAGCAAGAAAAGGTCAGGCGGTGGAAATGAGACTGCCGCTGTTCGACCACGCTTCATTTAGACAATGACCTATAACACTCTGATAATACTTCCCTTAAATCACTTCGCATGGCCAGTTGTCTGCCTTGTCGATGTGTGTGTTCATGAAAATATGTGTGTGCAGTCATCTCGCTCGCTAATGGGGGGAAATACTGACACAGGCTGATGTGTGCGACAACCAAGTTTCCCCTGAAAAAGTGCCGCTTACATCAGATCTCAACACAAACTCAACTTATGTCATGAAAAATCCAGAGGGTTAAAGAGACAGTGAAGCTTAGGGATTTGCTTTCCAACCCAAAAGGATTCAAAATGTAACATCATGACATGTTAGAAAGCAACATATAATATATTGTTTTGAACTTCTAACAAGATGTTTACAGGTCTTGCAAACATGTTTTCTCAAAATGGTTCTATGATTGGTTAGCAATTCCCTGAACATGACATTTTCTGCCAAAGTTCAGAAATATCTGCCTGAGTTCTGGTTTCTCTTCTGGTTAGAAGTAGGCCGACTTAAGGTAACACTGATGTCATGACCTTCCCTGCACCAATCAGGATTCAGTGATGTTCTCATGTTGACAAGCTATAGTAAAAATCACCATTTTGTAAGCATGAAGTCAATATTAAAGTCAACTTTACTTGTTCGTCATTATATCCATCTAACTTTAATTAATCCTAAAAGAGAAATATATAGGATTTTTGTCATGAACGCTCAAAAGCTGTTCAACATTTAGGATCTTTTAGCTCCAGCATTCATTCCCTGAAGCTAAAACTGTTTGCCTACAAACTTCCTTTTCAAATTATATTTGGCAGACATTCAGGGATTCCTGGCAGTAGGGTTTTAAAATATCATATCTGAGCCCCAACCACAATATTTCCTCAACCTAACCAAGTAGTTTTTTTCCCCATAAACCCTAATTAGGTACTGTTGCCTAAACCTAACCAAGTAGTTTTGTTACCTTAACCTAACCCTAACAACAGACAACTGTAAATTACTAAAAAAAATAAAAAAAATCATAAAAATAATGAACTACGTCTCAATAAAATAGTTTGAAACATTGCAAGCCGAGTATCCCATCCATATAGCGATTTACACCCTCAGTTTGTTGGCCGACAATAAAAACTACGCCACCTGAGTTCCTCAAGCCTTTTAGCAAGAAGTCATAAAATAAACGCTTACGACCTGTGGAGATATTTGTGATCACAGGCGACCAACTTTTGTTTACAGTTTAGTAAAAAATATGCCTGTTTCTGCAAAGCAATGAAGTAGATAAAACAGAACTATTCATTTAAGGTATTATTCCTTTAAATGGTATTTAAGTGCACATGAGTCCATGTACGATCTTTAAGAGTTGTAACTTTTTTTAATCAAGGTATTTAGGCCTTTATTTAGCTACTGTTCATGTTGGATGGATGCTGTCATTTCTAATTATTTACCAATTTGATCAATCAAGTTTAAAAGTGTATTTCCGGAGCACAAATTGTTTCAGTTTGGTCTTAGTCATGTCCACACCATGATGACCTGACTCTTTCATTTCATATTTAAATCAGCGTTCAGTAACTGTTGTTCATATTTCCTGGAGACATTGCAATCATCTATGACTTATTCCTTCCATTCCTTTACCGCTCCGGGTAATATTTGTGATGCAGTTTGATGTTAAAACTGCTTTGTTTCTTAATAAGTCATTTTCCTCTCCTTGACCTGTCCCGTACAAAGTCCACATCTTTCATTGTTATGTTTGCCATCCTCACAAGTGCAATTTTCCTAGGCCTGGCACACATTGTTCTGATCTCATCACAGCTTCAGCAACAATGGGCCACTTTGTGTCTGAAAATACCAAGATAACAAGAGCGAGGCATTTTGCAGAGCTACAAACCTGGAACCAAAACGTTTTCAGGACACCAGCGTTTCACAAAATCCCATCTATCCTTCTGTCCTGCTATATCTGTAATGAAACCTAGCAGCTCTGCAATGTGCACCCTATATTTTTGTAAGCAGTTTTTATTCTACCCCCCCTTCCCCTGTTTGCAGTGGCGGAATGCGCCAGCTGCATTAAGTGGGCCATTTATACGATGGGGGCAATTCATCTTACAAAGCCGTCTTATTAGACTGTCACTTACACAGTATGAACAGTGCCTTCAAAACACCCCAAGGGATTTATCTGTTATTTTACTGCGAGAGAAAGAAAACAACGGCTAATTGGACTGAGTCATCTCATCTTCTGCGGCATCGAAACAAAAGATACAGAAAAACAAAAAATCTATCTGCGCTCCTCAAGCATGAGGACATATGGCGGAGCTAATGCTGCAGCGGCGTTTGAACCAACATCAGAAAAACACAAACAAAACCAACAAAGTGCTACTGATGTTTAAACAGTCGCACCATGCAGATAGATGGAGCGACAGACAGTAAGGAGAGAATGAGACGAAGAGGTGGAGGAGGAGTGATTGCCTGTCTGTGCTGCGCAGAAAGTAATCTCAGAGCAATCAAGGGGCGGGGGCGGCCGACAGCTCTGCGGTTTGCCTTCTAAAAACCGCAGGCAGGTGAAGAAAAATCATTAGGCGCCGCTCCTGACCCCATAGGTCACTTTTATTGGACAACCACTGTGTTTAATATTAGACCCACGCTGGTGAAGGCAGACTGGCTAAAGAAACTGACGAACCAACAACAGGAAGGATAGAAAGGTTGGAGACAGACTGGCAGAAGAAACTGACGAACCAACAACGGGAAGGATAGAAAGGTTGGAGGCAGACTGGCAGAAGAAACCGTCGAACCAACAACAGGAAGGATAGAAAGGTTGGAGGCAGACTGGCAGAAGAAACTGACAAACCAACAACAGGAAGGATAGAAAGGTTGGAGGCAGACTGGCAGAAGAAACCGTCGAACCAACAACAGGAAGGATAGAAAGGTTGGAGGCAGACTGGCAGAAGAAACCAACAACGGGAAGGATAGAAAGGTTGGAGGCACACTGGCAAAAGAAACTGTCGAACCAACAACAGGAAGGATAGAAAGGTTGGAGGCAGACTGGCAGAAGAAACTGACGAACCAACAACAGGAAGGATAGAAAGGTTGGAGGCAGACTGGCAGAAGAAACTGACGAACCAACAACAGGAAGGATAGAAAGGTTGGAGGCAGACTGGCAGAAGAAACTGACGAACCAACAACAGGAAGGACAGAAAGGTTGGAGGCAGAATGGCAGAAGAAACTGACGAACCAACAACAGGAAGGATAGAAAGGTTGGAGGCAGACTGGCAGAAGAAACTGACGAACCAACAACGGGAAGGACAGAAAGGTTGGAGGCAGACTGGCAGAAGAAACTGTCGAACCAACAACGGGAAGGATAGAAAGGTTGGAGGCAGACTGGCAGAAGAAACTGACGAACCAACAACAGGAAGGATAGAAAGGTTGGAGGCAGACTGGCAGAAGAAACTGACGAACCAACAACGGGAAGGATAGAAAGGTTGGAGGCAGACTGGCAGAAGAAACTGTCGAACCAACAACAGGAAGGACAGAAAGGTTGGAGGCAGACTGGCAGAAGAAACTGACGAACTAACAACAGGAAGGATAGAAAGGTTGGAGGCAGACTGGCAAAAGAAACTGACGAACCAACAACAGGAAGGATAGAAAGGTTGGAGGCAGACTGGCAGAAGAAACTGACGAACTAACAACAGGAAGGATAGAAAGGTTGGAGGCAGACTGGCAAAAGAAACTGACGAACCAACAACAGGAAGGATAGAAAGGTTGGAGGCAGACTGGCAGAAGAAACCATCGAACCAACAACAGGAAGGATAGAAAGGTTGGAGGCAGACTGGCAAAAGAAACTGACGAACCAACAACAGGAAGGATAGAAAGGTTGGAGGCAGACTGGCAAAAGAAACTGACGAACCAACAACAGGAAGGATAGAAAGGTTGGAGGCAGACTGGCAGAAGAAACTGACGAACCAACAACAGGAAGGATAGAAAGGTTGGAGGCAGACTGGCAAAAGAAACTGACGAACCAACAACAGGAAGGATAGAAAGGTTGGAGGCAGACTGGCTAAAGAAACTGACGAACCAACAACCGGAAGGATAGAAAGGTTGGAGGCAGACTGGCAAAAGAAACTGACGAACCAACAACGGGAAGGATAGAAAGGTTGGAGGCAGACTGGCAGAAGAAACTGACGAACCAACAACAGGAAGGATAGAAAGGTTGGAGGCAGACTGGCTAAAGAAACTGACGAACCAACAACAGGAAGGATAGAAAGGTTGGAGGCAGACTGGCAAAAGGCAGACTGGCAAAAGAAACTGACGAACCAACAACAGGAAGGATAGAAAGGTTGGAGGCAGACTGGCAGAAGAAACTGACGAACCAACAACGGGAAGGATAGAAAGGTTGGAGGCAGACTGGCAGAAGAAACTGTCGAACCAACAACAGGAAGGACAGAAAGATTGGAGGCAGACTGGCAAAAGAAACTGATGAACCAACAACAGGAAGGACAGAAAGGTTGAAGGCAGACTGGCTAAAGAAACTGACGAACCAACAACAGGAAGGATAGAAAGGTTGGAGGCAGACTGGCAAAAGAAACTGACGAACCAACAACAGGAAGGATAGAAAGGTTGGAGGCAGACTGGCTAAAGAAACTGACGAACCAACAACAGGAAGGATAGAAAGGTTGGAGACAGACTGGCTAAAGAAACTGACGAACCAACAACAGGAAGGATAGAAAGGTTGGAGACAGACTGGCAAAAGAAACTGACGAACCAACAACAGGAAGGATAGAAAGGTTGGAGGCAGACTGGCAGAAGAAACTGACGAACCAACAACAGGAAGGATAGAAAGGTTGGAGGCAGACTGGCAAAAGAAACTGACGAACCAACAACAGGAAGGATAGAAAGGTTGGAGGCAGACTGGCAAAAGAAACTGACGAACCAACAACAGGAAGGATAGAAAGGTTGGAGGCAGACTGGCTAAAGAAACTGACGAACCAACAACAGGAAGGATAGAAAGGTTGGAGGCAGACTGGCAGAAGAAACTGACGAACCAACAACAGGAAGGATAGAAAGGTTGGAGGCAGACTGGCTAAAGAAACTGACGAACCAACAACAGGAAGGATAGAAAGGTTGGAGGCAGACTGGCTAAAGAAACTGACGAACCAACAACAGGAAGGATAGAAAGGTTGGAGGCAGACTGGCTAAAGAAACTGACGAACCAACAACGGGAAGGATAGAAAGGTTGGAGGCAGACTGGCAAAAGAAACTGTCGAACCAACAACAGGAAGGATAGAAAGGTTGGAGGCAGACTGGCAAAAGAAACTGTCGAACCAACAACAGGAAGGATAGAAAGGTTGGAGGCAGACTGGCAGAAGAAACTGACGAACCAACAACGGGAAGGACAGAAAGGTTGGAGGCAGACTGGCAGAAGAAACTGTCGAACCAACAACAGGAAGGATAGAAAGGTTGGAGGCAGACTGGCAGAAGAAACTGACGAACCAACAACGGGAAGGATAGAAAGGTTGGAGGCAGACTGGCAGAAGAAACTGTCGAACCAACAACAGGAAGGACAGAAAGGTTGGAGGCAGACTGGCAAAAGAAACCGTCGAACCAACAACAGGAAGGATAGAAAGGTTGGAGGCAGACTGGCAAAAGAAACTGTCGAACCAACAACAGGAAGGATAGAAAGGTTGGAGGCAGACTGGCAAAAGAAACTGTCGAACCAACAACAGGAAGGATAGAAAGGTTGGAGGCAGACTGGCTAAAGAAACTGACGAACCAACAACAGGAAGGATAGAAAGGTTGGAGGCAGACTGGCAAAAGAAACTGACGAACCAACAACAGGAAGGACAGAAAGGTTGGAGGCAGACTGGCAGAAGAAACTGACGAACTAACAACAGGAAGGATAGAAAGGTTGGAGGCAGACTGGCAGAAGAAACTGTCGAACCAACAACAGGAAGGACAGAAAGGTTGGAGGCAGACTGGCAGAAAAACTGTCGAACCAACAACAGGAAGGATAGAAAGGTTGGAGGCAGACTGGCAGAAGAAACTGTCGAACCAACAACAGGAAAGATAGAAAGGTTGGAGGCAGACTGGCAAAAGAAACTGACGAACCAACAACAGGAAGGATAGAAAGGTTGGAGACAGACTGGCAGAAGAAACTGACGAACCAACAACAGGAAGGATAGAAAGGTTGGAGGCAGACTGGCAAAAGAAACTGACGAACCAACAACAGGAAGGATAGAAAGGTTGGAGACAGACTGGCAGAAGAAACTGACGAACCAACAACAGGAAGGATAGAAAGGTTGGAGGCAGACTGGCAAAAGAAACTGACGAACCAACAACAGGAAGGACAGAAAGGTTGGAGACAGACTGGCAGAAGAAACTGACGAACCAACAACAGGAAGGATAGAAAGGTTGGAGGCAGACTGGCTAAAGAAACTGACGAACCAACAACAGGAAGGATAGAAAGGTTGGAGGCAGACTGGCAAAAGAAACTGACGAACCAACAACAGGAAGGATAGAAAGGTTGGAGGCAGACTGGCAAAAGAAACTGACGAACCAACAACAGGAAGGATAGAAAGGTTGGAGGCAGACTGGCAGAAGAAACTGACGAACCAACAACAGGAAGGACAGAAAGGTTGGAGGCAGAATGGCAGAAGAAACTGACGAACCAACAACAGGAAGGATAGAAAGGTTGGAGGCAGACTGGCAGAAGAAACTGACGAACCAACAACGGGAAGGACAGAAAGGTTGGAGGCAGACTGGCAGAAGAAACTGTCGAACCAACAACGGGAAGGATAGAAAGGTTGGAGGCAGACTGGCAGAAGAAACTGACGAACCAACAACAGGAAGGATAGAAAGGTTGGAGGCAGACTGGCAGAAGAAACTGTCGAACCAACAACAGGAAGGACAGAAAGGTTGGAGGCAGACTGGCAGAAGAAACTGACGAACTAACAACAGGAAGGATAGAAAGGTTGGAGGCAGACTGGCAGAAGAAACTGTCGAACCAACAACAGGAAGGACAGAAAGGTTGGAGGCAGACTGGCAGAAGAAACTGACGAACTAACAACAGGAAGGATAGAAAGGTTGGAGGCAGACTGGCAAAAGAAACTGTCGAACCAACAACAGGAAGGATAGAAAGGTTGGAGGCAGACTGGCAGAAGAAACTGTCGAACCAACAACAGGAAGGATAGAAAGGTTGGAGGCAGACTGGCAAAAGAAACTGTCGAACCAACAACAGGAAGGATAGAAAGGTTGGAGACAGACTGGCAGAAGAAACTGACGAACCAACAACAGGAAGGATAGAAAGGTTGGAGGCAGACTGGCAAAAGAAACTGACGAACCAACAACAGGAAGGACAGAAAGGTTGGAGACAGACTGGCAGAAGAAACTGACGAACCAACAACAGGAAGGATAGAAAGGTTGGAGGCAGACTGGCAGAAGAAACTGACGAACCAACAACAGGAAGGATAGAAAGGTTGGAGGCAGACTGGCAGAAGAAACTGACGAACCAACAACGGGAAGGACAGAAAGGTTGGAGGCAGACTGGCAGAAGAAACTGTCGAACCAACAACGGGAAGGATAGAAAGGTTGGAGGCAGACTGGCAGAAGAAACTGACGAACCAACAACAGGAAGGATAGAAAGGTTGGAGGCAGACTGGCAGAAGAAACTGACGAACCAACAACGGGAAGGATAGAAAGGTTGGAGGCAGACTGGCAGAAGAAACTGTCGAACCAACAACAGGAAGGACAGAAAGGTTGGAGGCAGACTGGCAGAAGAAACTGACGAACTAACAACAGGAAGGATCGAAAGGTTGGAGGCAGACTGGCAGAAGAAACTGTCGAACCAACAACAGGAAGGACAGAAAGGTTGGAGGCAGACTGGCAGAAGAAACTGTCGAACCAACAACAGGAAGGATAGAAAGGTTGGAGGCAGACTGGCAGAAGAAACTGTCGAACCAACAACAGGAAGGATAGAAAGGTTGGAGGCAGACTGGCAAAAGAAACTGTCGAACCAACAACAGGAAGGATAGAAAGGTTGGAGACAGACTGGCAGAAGAAACTGACGAACCAACAACAGGAAGGATAGAAAGGTTGGAGGCAGACTGGCAGAAGAAACTGTCGAACCAACAACAGGAAGGACAGAAAGGTTGGAGGCAGACTGGCAGAAGAAACTGTCGAACCAACAACAGGAAGGATAGAAAGGTTGGAGGCAGACTGGCAGAAGAAACTGTCGAACCAACAACAGGAAGGATAGAAAGGTTGGAGGCAGACTGGCAAAAGAAACTGTCGAACCAACAACAGGAAGGATAGAAAGGTTGGAGACAGACTGGCAGAAGAAACTGACGAACCAACAACAGGAAGGATAGAAAGGTTGGAGGCAGACTGGCAAAAGAAACTGACGAACCAACAACAGGAAGGACAGAAAGGTTGGAGACAGACTGGCAGAAGAAACTGACGAACCAACAACAGGAAGGATAGAAAGGTTGGAGACAGACTGGCAAAAGAAACTGACGAACCAACAACAGGAAGGATAGAAAGGTTGGAGGCAGACTGGCAAAAGAAACTGACGAACCAACAACAGGAAGGATAGAAAGGTTGGAGGCAGACTGGCAGACTCAAACTCGCTTACTAACTCAAAAAGTTAGTATTAGTAGTAGGAGAAGTATGCGGTTTCGAACACAGCCAGAGACTGGAGTCGACTTGAGTCCAAGTCACAGTGACTCGAGTCCCCATCTCTGTCTCGTGTGATCCCGACTCACTCAATGATGATGAGATCAGAGCTCTCTGGGGACCAACTGTTGCAATCGTCGTTGTTTCTACCACCGAGGACGAGGGGGCTTTTTATGCCTTCATTATAGGAGAGTGAAGAGAGACAGGAAGCAGGGGGCAGAGAGAGGGAAATAAGACGCAGCAAAGGGCCGCCCTATGCGGGATTCGAACAGGGGCCAGCTGCACGAGGACTATAGCCTCTGTGCATGGGGCGTCTGCTGTACCCACTACGCCACAGACCGCCCCCCGAGGACGTTTCTTAATGACTCCGGCTCAAAGTTTCTCACAGGACCGGAGACGGATGTCAGCCGTCTCCAGGGGGAAAGTGCGCCTCAAAAGGGCACGTGGGGGGCCGAGTTGATACCCTGCAGCGCCTCTTTAGTGCTGCCATTTCTGATCGACAGTGAAGCTTTTATCTCTCCCCCATGGTCGGTCTGAATAGAGGCGTTTTGCTTTTTCTCTCACTCACCTTTAGTATTTTTTTTTTCGCCTGAGAGCAGGGGGGCGAGCACAGAGTGGAGAAAGCACTGCAGGGGAAGTTGTGACGGGATTCAATCGTAGACCATTGGGGGGGCACAGGTAGCTACAGAGACGGGGAATTAACCACCAGACAATCGGAGCACTAATAGATGTCAAGAACAGGGATTTTCCAGGGTGCTCCACACTGATCTTAGGATGTTAAAGGCTAATAGGTGTTGATGGGTATCCTGTTCAAGCCTAAATGATTTGTGAAGCAGTCCCTCTTATGTTAACTGTTCTACAAAGAAGTTTCTTCCTCGAGCACCCTGACCAATCCCCCTGGTCACAGGCTTTTCTGAGACTCTGCTGGTCTGGCAATTTTATTTTAAAGGTCCTCATATTGCAGACGCTGTAATTAGTTCTTTGTAATTAGTGCAATTTATTGCTTTGTGTATCCCTTTGAGACACAACTCCTCAAACACAGAGGTCTTAATTTGCAATATTACACGGTGTGTAATTGGGAATTTGTCTCCTGGCATCCCTCAGATGTTCACAGACGCGTACACGTCTAACCCAGTGTGGACGGGAAAGCACGAGCAGGTGCAATCAGGGACCTTGTGTGCCTTTTATGTAATTAGACCTCAGTCCACTTTATTGAAAAACAGCTCATCAGCCTGCCGGACGGTCACAAAACCCGAAACATTGTGTGTGTTGTAATGTGGCGCTCCGAGCAAGTCGGTTGAGATTAGTGGTTTTACTCAATATCTCCTGGAGTGAGGAAACAGGCAATATCTCCAATAGATACTCAGAGAAAATAAGGCGTTTTCTTACGTCTGCTTTGTTAGCAACGCTTGAAAGAACTGCAAGTCTCATATTTTTATACACCTGAGAAAACAAAGTTAATCCGAATGAGAATTATGTTGAAGAACTGAAAATGCAATTAATTAAATCCTACTTTATTTACTTTTCTAAAGAATACGTTCTCCCTGCAATCCTTATTTATTCTGAAAGTTTAACATGTTTGATTTCACCAACTATCTTCCTTAATTTTGCTGCCCAGTCAAAGTCACTGGCTGTGTTCGAAACCGCACACTTCCATACTGCATACTGATCGATCAGACAGTATGCAGAGCGTTTACCCACAATGCATTTCGCTCCTGCCCGAGCCAAAATCAGCCGGCCTGAAGCTGATTTCGCTTAAGCTCTAAACTCTGTAAACTTTAGCAACATTTGAAACATTTTCAGGCGAGAAAGTAGTCGTTTAGATCCCCAACGTGTTGAAAACCTGACAAAATACCGACTATTTACAATTTTGTTCCCACGAATTCGGCGCTACTAAAGCTAGCCGCAGTGAGCAACGCACTTCCGGTTATTTTCACAAAATAAAATACCCGTTGCCTTTTATCATAGGGAAAGCCATTACGATACAATTGGTGCTTTTGTTTTGAGAACAGGAAGTGAACCTACCCTCGTTGTAGCTAGCTTGAAACTGACGTTTTGACAGGAAATGACGATCGGCGACGTCACGTTACGTTGCATCTTGGGTAGTTTGAGTATGAGTAGTAACCTGATGATGCATACCCAACATTTCGACGAATCTAGTATGCATCCGGGAAAAAAGTCAGTAGGAGTAGCAGGAGAAGTATGCGGTTTCGAACACAGCCAATATCTCAAACGAGTTACGTCAGACAGGCTTCCTCTCTATCTTAAAACACATCTACTATTACAGTTTTAAATTATATAGCTGTTGTATGTCTTTCAATTTATTCTTGTATTTTATTCTTTTAATTTTTTGTTTTTATTTTTCTGTACAGCACTTTGGTGACAACTGAGGTTGTTGTAAAGTGCTCTATAAATAAATTTGGATTGGAGATACTCAGAGAAAATAAGAATAGGAACGCCAAGCCCCATATGGAATGAGCTATAATCCCTTATTGGTTGAAGTCGTGATATTATATAGCCTGATATGGGCAGGTGACAGTGTGGCACCAGCCAATTTCCCTAGATATGAAAAGGAAGAGATTGCAGGTGGGATTACCCTGTGTGTGGTCAGGGGGGAGGGGGCCGCCGCCGCCGCCGTCAGCCATGTTGTCACCCCTCTCCTCTGCCGACTGTTTGCCTTTGAGCCTCAGTTTGTCCTCTTCCTCCGCTTCCCACAGCTTCTGTTTGTCTTTGGGTGGCTCGCTCTGCTCCTCCCCCCTCTCCTCCAGCTCGCCGTGTTTGCCTTTGAGTGATCTCGCCGGCTGAGCTTTTCCCCGGCTGAGCTCCGGCTCCGACGGCGAGCGCTGCTCGTCCCTCTCGGTCGCGGGGGGCCGAGGAGCCCTGGGTGGCCCTGAGCCAGCAGAGCGAGAAGGTTGGGAGAGAAAGACGAGGATTACTGTGCAGAATAATCAGACTTTGAAGAGTTTTATTCCCCGGCGAGATATCCATCATCTGAAGAGTGTGACAAAATGACTGCTGACATGAAAGTAAAACTCAATATGGCTCATTAGTGATGTTATTACAGGAGCCATCATAAGTCTTCTGCTGACAAGTTCAGAGGATGTGATTGTGTGAGATGAACTGGCATCAGCAGGGGTGTGGAGGAATGCTTACCTTTTATTTTCACCAGGAAGCATTCGCAGTGCACATAAAGGAAAAACTGCTCCATGCATTTGTTACTTCAGGATTAGACTTCTGTAATTCTTTATTATTGGGCTGTCCCACATATTCTCTGAAAAGCCTCCAGCTGATCCAAAATGCTGGAGCCAGAGTTCTGATGAGAACTAACTGTTAGATTCAGAATAGAATTTAAGGTTCTTCTCCTCACATATAAAGCTCTTAATGACCGAGCTCCATCACATCTTAACCCATTGAGGCCGGGAAAGCATTGCCGCAATTCTACCTTTAAAGCCGGGGGCGCTGTTGCGTTATTCTACCTTTAAGGCTGGGAAAGCGTACACGTCTTTTTCAGACGGTAGCGATTTTGAGGAGTTTCTTGGCTTTGATGATGCTGATGAACGTGCCGACCCAACTGATGGAGATTTATGGCGAGCACATGTGTTTGAAGATGACAATAACGACAAGGATGATTTTGAAGGGTTTGAATGTGAGTGGAAGACTGACAATTACCACCGTAATCGACGGAGAGATTTCAACCGCACACCAGGGGTGAAAGTCGATTTACCTGCAGATGCCACACCGTTGAAGGCATTTAATCATATTTTTACTGAGAAGCTTTGGGCACATCTCATTTCCGAGACGAATAGATACAGTGACCAGGTACTTCAGACTCCAGCTCGAGCAAAGATGGCAAGGTGGGCACACGTAACTGCCGGAGAGGAAAACGTTTATTGGAATGTGTATGGGCTCCTTGTGCTGCCAGTACGAAGAGATTACTGGCGATAAAATAAATATATAAATAAATAATTTAAATATAAAATAAAATTTTATTTTATTACTGTTTTTTTTATTGAAAATAGCGCTGTTCCTGCACTTTACTTTTTATTCTATTTTATTACTGTTTTTTTTATTGAAAATAGTGCTGTTCCTGCACTTTACTTTTTACATTTTCTATTTTCCTGAAGGTGTATGTAAATAAACTCAATTTCCAAAGAAAGCCACAGGTGTAAGCTCTCAAATACTTTTTGAATTTTGTTACTATCTGCTACAGAAGCTGAGAAATCAATCATTTAGTAGGCGTTGACACAATTGCTGAATTTCCAGAAAAACTTCAGGTTTTAGTGAGTCCTTCTGAAATCGCCCATAGGTTTTACAGGCATTCTTTTCCAGGCGTCTTAGGCCTAAATGGGTTAAAGATCTCATTATAAGATATTTTCCTAACAGAGCACGTCGCTCCCAAACTGCAGGTTTACTTGAGGTTCCCAGAGTTTCTAAAAGTAGAATGGGAGGCAGAGCCTTCAGTTATCAGGCCCCTCTCTGTGGAACCAGCTGCCAGTAAATGTCCAGGAAGCAGACACCCTTTCCACTTTTAAGACCAGGCTTAAAACTTTCCTTTCTGATAAAGCTTATAGTTAGGGATGGCTCAGGTGATCCTGAAACATCCCATAGTTAAGCTGCTGTAGGCCCAGCCTGCTGGGGGGCCTCATCTGTCACACCTTTCCTCACTTTACTCTCTTTTCCCCCGTTTATTTTCTCAAATGATAGTATGTACATGTGCCATTATTGTGGTCATTAACTGGTGTTTCCCTGTTCCAGCAGGTATCCTTTGAATGGTGTTACAGTGGGTTTTTCCTCTTTTCTGTCTTCTCAAACCCCAGCTGGTGGAGGCGGATGGCCCCCCTTCCTGGTTCTGGTTCTGCCAGAGGTTTCTTCCTGTTCAAAGGGAGTCGTTCCTCTCCACAGTCGCCTCAGGCACGCTCAGGACGGGAGATTGGACTGAAGACAAGTTTCAGTGCAATCTGTTGGTTTCCTTAGCTAGGAAATTGTTTTTGAATTGACTCTAAATGAATGAATTGGATTATTTTATAGATAATTATGATTACAATGAATTGAATTCCTGTTGGCTTGAATTGAACTTTATTATTTAAGTGCCTTGAGATGACATTTGTTGTATTTGGTGCTATATAAATAAATTGAATTGGTGGATTGTTGCACTCTGACCGCTAACCTGAAGTCTGCTAACTGCCGGGGACATTTAGATCTAAAGACTTCTCCTCTGCAGCACATCAGCAGGCAGAACACCTGCCACCCCCCCAATTCACCCACACTTGGATCAAACACCCAAAAACAACTGCTGAGAAATTGAATCATGCTTGTGTCCCATTGTTTTGTTAATTGGCCGCCTGCATCATGTGCAATCAAAGCTAAACAGAATAATTGTCAGCGATCGCTGCATCTGTGCCGGGTTCCAGCCGGCAGCATTCAAACAGCTGATGGTGGCTGAACGCCAATAATCAGCTTTTAGCTACCCTGAAGACGCTCAAACTTCAATCTTTAATCATTCATACTGTACAAAAAAAATAAAAAATCTAGCCTTCATTTCTTTACATTTTCCTTCCAAGCAGCCAGATTTTAATTGTAATCTTTCAAAATGGTCTCGAGCAATAGTTCTGCAGCTTTCTGAAGGTCTTTAAAAGTTTTTCTTTGGACATTTTCGGCTTTTTCACTCATTTTGAAGCACAAAAAAGGCACCAAACTCAAGGGATGAACCAGTGTTGTGTCGACACATAAGAGACAGCTTATTTCTTTAGCTGCATCTGTGAAAAACAGCAAAGATAACACAGTCTGACAGACAGAAAACAGGATTTCTGCAGCAACAAGGTGATTCTCAAAGAGCTGTTAGCTGAAAACTTGGCATATCTCAGCATGGTGTGCAGTGTGTCCTTAAAACATTTGAGGAAACTGGACCAGTGGAGGACAAAAGAAGAAGTGTCAGGCCTAAAGAACTATCTACAGCAGATGAACAGGATCTGAAAGTGATGTCCTTAAGAAAGAGGAAAAAATCCAGCAAAGCCCTGACACAGGAGCTGAGAGATGCATCTGGACCTTCAGCTGATCCATCTGCTGTTGGCCCAAGCCTCATCAGAAATGGGCTCCATGGAAGGGTGGCTGTCAGGAAGCCGTTCTTAAGGAAGGGAAACAGGGAGAAAAGGCTGAGCTGTGCCAAAGGACACAAGAAGTGGGCTGAAAATCAGTGGCAGCAGGTCTGATGGAGGGATGAATCCTCCCCAGAGCCCGGAGCTCAACATTACTGAAGCAGTGTGGGATCATGTTGGCAGAGAACGGAACAAAAGGCAGCCCACATCCAAAGAAGAGCTTTGGGATGTCCTTCAAGAAGCCTGGAGAACTATTCCTGAAGACTCCTTAAAGAAAGGACAGAAAGCTGGTCTGAGAGGGTTCAGGCTGAGTTGGAGGAGAAAGGAGCTCAGAGCAGATGTTCACTTTAAAACTGCTCAGAACTGAACAAACTCTGATTTTTACCTTATATCCTATATTTACATTCATTTTTCCATGCGTTTCAATAAATCACCGCATTTATTTCCTCTTTTCCTGGTAATATATAGAGAAACGAGGACCGGCTGTGTTGTATTTTTTCGTCATTTTTCTAAGTTTTGTCACTGCTGTGGCCTTTTGTAAAGAAGCTCAGAGCAGATATTCACTTTAAAGCTCTTTAGAACTGAACAAACTCTGTTTTTGCTGTATTTACATTTATATTTTGCACATTTCAATAAACTTCCTCACTTATTTCCAGTTTTCCCATTTATTATCAAACAAATAAAAGTCGAAGCCAGTTTTCTCTCCTCGTGAATCCAAACACTTACATTCAGGTTGTAATCTGCTTTCTTTTTTAAGCGTTTCTATTATCGTTGAATTGATAGAAACAAATTGAAGGCTTTTAATGATTATCAGATTTTAATTACAGGTGACTGTCATGCAGGTAAGTGCAACTAAAGATTTCTCTTTTACTGTTCTGTTTGTGCCACTTTTAGTTCCAGATGAGGTTATATCAGAGCCTTTGAGCTTTTTACTTAATTACGAATTACCTTCCTTAATTATTGGGATCCTGTCATGAGACGTTAAATTGAAAAATCAGTCGATCGGTAAGCATCTTGAGATCATCAGCTGATAAAAGGTGTGAAAACGGATAAAAACCAGATGGAAAAGCAGATGGAAACATGACAATGTTTTCCTGTCAATATCAAACGTAACCCCCAACATGTTAATGAATGCAGTGGTGATGACGTCACTATTCACACGAAGCTATAACTTTTGTACTTTTTGGCCTGAACTTTATCATTACGGCTGAATTAACAGGCGGATCAGCTGCTTTCACAAAAGAGCGCAATTATTTATAGCAAACTGCAAATGTCACAGTCTGAGCACGGCTTAACAAATTCACTTTCCCTTCTCACCTGGATATATTTAAATCACATCCTTTCGCAATATTTGTCGAACTTGAGGTGTGAAATGTAACAAGACAGTAAGTTGCGGAGCCTGGAGGATGCAGAGGGCTAATTAGTGATCCCGCCTCTCTGTGGCTTGTTTCTTCAAAAGGCCAGCGCTCGTCGGCTTCCTCAAATGTCACGCGAGTCTCGGGGCTCCTACCCTGCTGCTGGCCCCCCTCGCTAACAAGCCGAGCGAGGCCACAAGAGACGGCTCAATTTGTGTTCAGTTGTCTCCACCGAGGAAGACGTTAACGGGGGAAATCCTGCAGGGCGACCTGCTTGTTTCCCCACCCATCAGGACCCCATTAATGTCTGTAGTGGCTTGATAAGGTTCCAGAATCGACACATTAAGAAAAAGCATGTGATCCCACATGTGAGACAGCAGCAGCTGCTGCCTACTGAAGAAAAGTAGGTGCTCCTCATCTGCTGAGTGTTATCCAACTGTTGGAGACTTGACCGAACTTTGTAGTTAAATGCTAAAAGGGATGGAGGAGTGCTAACTGAGTGCTGCAAAGAGCCTTTGCCTGCAAAATTACCCTTTTCCTCCATCCATCTCTCACAGTAGGCGCTGAGAGACAAATTGCTGGTGAAAGAGCTGAAGAACTCAGCCATGCCCACGCTCGTGGCCTAAAAAAGAAGCACAGAAACCCGACAGATTCAACAGGAAAATGGTTGCATTGAAGTTTTCCTGCTAGTTCAACAACAGGAAATGTCCAACCCTGTCAGGTGAAGATGGAACGTGAATAACCCGCGACAGTTTGATTAAAAACAGTCCTGGATCGCTAATGAAACGGAATTAAATTTGCATCCAATTTACATGTGATGTCATGCAGCCAGGCGAGTTCCTGTTTATGTCATCGGTTTCAGGGATAAATGAGAGAAAAGATGGTTGAAATGCAACCTGGACAAGATATAAAAAAAAAAGCGCTCATCTTACCGCTAACTGTGGAATAATAGAACAGCTCAGCTTTGCATGGCAGGATAATTAAGTTAGCTCACATTAAACATGTAAAAGATATGCAACATGTCACAGTACATGACTGTTAAAAGACAAAAAGACTCAAGCAAAAGCTTTAAGAAATTAATTTAATGTTATTGATCTGCTTTTGTTAGCATGATGATCATGCACAGTAAGACGTTACCTCGGACAGTAAAGCCCATAAAATAAAATTAACTGCATGGAAGCTAGTTTCTTTATCAGAGTTTAAGCTAAAATGAGCGCCTGCTTCCTTTATCTGTCGGTTAGCTCATTTACTCATGAAGCAAGCGTCCCACAACAACACAAAAGAGGGTTTTAACTCCATCTTTATATTATTTCTGCACTAATCTTCTCTTTAAACTAGCTGCTTATTACAGTTCTGAACTGAAATAAAGCTCGTCGGTTAAGCCGATGGGGCCGATATGTTGGGGGGGTGCGAACAGTTTGTATCCTGAAGGGATTTTAATTTGTGTTTAACAGCTAAATTAAATACCTACGATTCAAACTAAACCCCCCCCCCCCGTGTTCGACGTAAAGAAAGGCTAATTCTGACGCATTTCCTTCTGAGATGCAAACTACGCCCCCTAGTGTTCAAATTAAGCAAATTAATTCGTTTTTAGATGGATAAAAACTTTATTGCACCAAATAGTAGTTCTCCTGTCTGGTTTTATGGAATATACTAAGTTACTGGGAAGAAAGACGCTAAAAATGCAAGCCTGTCTGGTTGTACTTTAATTGTAAGACATGTAACAATTTGCATAAAGTTTTCTCTTGAATATGTTCAAAACGTAGTAGCAGCCAGTTTGACTGTTTGGAGTTTCTTAGCCCATTTGCTGCCACGTTTGGGCAGCTTTGTTGCATTTAGTTTGGTCAAAAGCATCTCGGGTCTATAATTTAGTCTGATATACGGACTATACGCCCCCCTAGTGTTCAACGTGAGGAACTTCACTTCAGCGATAAGAGAGGCTGTTAGCAGTTTTCATCCAGTTTGATAGAACATGAGAATGGCCCCACACTGCAGGCACCTCACACCTCGGTACTTTCACTTTAACGTGCTCGGAGCGATTAATTTGACTTGAAAGCAACACTAAAACTGTTTTTGAACCTTAAAACTATGTGCTTCTGACCGACTTCTTTTCCGGTTCCGCAGCAGACAGCGACAGACTTTTCCAAAATAAAAGCCTGTGAGCAACAGACTTTTACAATAATAAAATAAATAATAAAACCTGCGTTAATGCGTGATAAAATATTTAATAATTAATTAATATTAAACAATTAACGAGTTAACTCGCCCAGCCCTAAAAAAAACCAAATGTATGTGGAGAGAAGGCGTGATGGGAAGTAGAAATTATAGAAATTATTGGTGTTCAAGCCAGTAAGTTTTAAGATTATCTCAGCTGACTGTGGTTAGACAGAAGTGAGAAACTTCTTCTACTCTGAGGTAGTACTGGAATGTAAATAATAAGAAATGTGCCGATAGCTTGCAGTCCTGACTATAAGTCCCAGTGACTAATAAAACCCTCTGTGTCATGTTTATCTGCTACAAATGCCTCGTGCTGAAACAGACTAATTTCCTTGGGTGTACAGATATTTTGCCCCGATACAAAAACACTCGTACTTCCAGCCTCGAAGCCTCGACATCCTGAAGTGTCCCACCTTTCTGTTTAGTCATCTCGAGGAGGATAACATTTCTCTTGTCAGACTGATTATTTTCTTACATTTCTTTGAGCCGAGGATCGCGGTGCCAGGCTGAGAGATACCTCCGTAAATATAGCTGTTATTTTTCAGCACAGTCTGTCATTTACAAATTTAGCAGGTTGTTAAATTCCCCGTCTTGGCGAGCTGACACCGCCTGCTGCTGTGAATGCAGAGTGGCGCTCGAGATAAAGAAGAAAGCGCGATTGCTGAATAGTTATCAAGTATCTGCTGCAGCTGAGCATGAAATGTGGGGCGCATTACGTGTGTGGGTGTGAGTGTTTGTGCTGCTTAAAAGCTGAGGTGCTGCTTGTTTGTACTCGGCCTGTTTTAAGTGCATCAGACCTTCCACACATCTAATATCAGCTGTGTATATTACTGAGTACAGAGACCTGAGAGTCATTAACGAACCGTCAACAGACAACTGGGAAATGGATGCGTTATGAACATTAAAAATATATATATATGTGATGGTATAATCCTACCTAATTAGACAGGTAACTTGGGCTTCATTAAACAGCAGAAAACAGCTGGAAGACGATTCATTTGCAGTGTGTTCTGAAGCCTTTTTGGGGTCATTTTACTCCCCCGTCATCCTGTTTTCTTTAAGTTACTTGCCAACAATATTCTGGGTTGAATGTTGAAGCTTAAAGCCAATGTTAATCAGTGAGCTTTTGATGTGACTCGGCCTGTTTCTGCCCCTTCAGGCTTTATGGTTACTGGTTACTGGAGGAGTGGCCGTGGACTCACAGCAGGCCAATTACACTCAGCTGTGGACATGCAAACGAACAACTCCCGACTCCTCGTGTGTGTGTGGAACGATGTGAATACGCCTGTAACAGAGTGAGGAAAGGAATTAATTAAAGAATAAATGCATTGCCTTTACCTTTTATTCTTCCTCTTTATTGATGGTTTTTTTGCTGTTATTTCTCAAATACTTGAGCCATAACTTTAGCCTTTCTTACTCCCCAGTCTGTGTGCAGTTATTAGCTCAGAGTTTCGATCCAGCGATGTCAAGCTTACAACTTAGAGAAGCTGACCTCCAGACTGAGCCCACCAGTTGATTTCCAATGCTGGGATGAGTATTAAATACGTGCACACAGAAGTCCTCCTTTAGTCTGTCTGCTGACACCTGCACTAACTCAGAGTACCGACGAAGTGAGAAAACCCAGTACGATAGTTTCCTTACTCTTAAATCGGGATAAAAGCACCTGCTAAATGACAAAAATGTACAGTTTACACAAGAAAATTCACATGTATTTTGAGTAAAATGCTCTGTTTCCATGTTAATCCTTTCATGAAAAACTGGATCGCTATCTTGGTCTAAAACTAATTTATTCAAAGTAACTTTTGGCTTCTTTATAAGAGCACAATCGCTCGTTTTGGACTCTTTTTCATAGATCTGGTTGCTTGTTACGGTCACGAGAACTGATAATGTTCAATGGGTTCAGCAGCAGGTGAAGCTCAGCCCGGTTCAGAGCTGCTGAGAACAGCTTAAGGTCGGGCACGCCGTCCATTTGCTCTGCCCAGAAGTTAAATCAAGATCAACGTGGATGCAGCACTCTGTAAAAGACGCATCCAATCAAACAGAATCTGACAGATGTCAAATCACCCGCCTCTGGAAAACTGAAATATGTTCCACTTTGTGATTGGCTGCCTGAAGCTGGCTCTGACTTTTCTCGGAGTATCGGAGCAACTCTCCCAAACCGGCTGTCAGATTGCTCCGTAGTCGGCCTGAATCGGACCCGGAAGCGGTCACCGTGCAGGTGCAGCTCCTGAACGAGCCTAAACTCCTGAACCCACAGCCTCTTCATCACCTCAGATGAGCTAATAATAACAGTTTGACAGGTAACTAGCTTCTTCCTGGATCTCTTTTGGGACGCACTTCTCAGCTTCAGGGTGAGGAGAATCCCGGCTAATGTAACGTAGACTTGGTGCATTATTCAGACTATGCTCAGTGTAAACAGAAATATATGCAGCTCATGTAAACATCATAATGAGATTATTGTCCAATTTAGAATGAGGTAAAGAGCCGGATTATTTCTGCAGATGCAAACACAACCACTATCAGACAGTTGGGCTGTGTTCGAAACCGCATACTTCTCCTACTTCTCATACTAACTTTTTGAGTTAATATGAGAGTTTGAGTAAGCGAGATGTTCCCGGATGCATACTAGATTTGCTGAAATGTTGGGTATGCATCATGAGGTTACTACTCATACTCAAACTACCCAAGATGCAACGTAACGTGACGTCGCCGATCGTCATTTCCTGTCAAAACGGCAGTTTCAAGCTAGCTACAACGAGGGTAGGTTCACTTCCTGTTTTCAAAACAAAAGCACTAATTGTATCGTAATGGCTTTCCCTATGATAAAAGGCAACGGGTGTTTTATTTTGTGAAAATAACCGGAAGTGCGTTGCTCACTACGGCTAGCTATAGTAGCGCCGAATTCGTCAGAACAAAATTGTAAATAGCCAGTATTTTGTCAGGTTTTCAACATGTTGGGGATCTAAACGACTACTTTCTCGCCTGAAAATGTTTCAAATGTTGCTAAAGTTTACAGAGTTTAGAGCTTAAGCAAAATCAGCTTCAGGCCGGCTGATTTCGGCCCCGGCAGGAGCGAAATGCATTGTGGGTAAACACTCTGCATACTGTCTGATCGATCAGTATGCAGTATGTAGTATGCGGTTTCGAACACAGCCATTGAGACTTTTTGCTCCTCAGTGGCATCGTCCGATGATTTAATTCCCTTTAATACTTTCAAGAGTAACGAGCACGTCCAGAGTAAGGATTGAAGCACTTATAAGGTTCACTCATCTTCTGATGGTGTCACAGCAGTAAGAAGTAAAGAGAAACGCACACCGACCCTGTGGGAAGGTGCCGCATTGCCGATTTTTCACAGTTTGTCCGCTGTGGCTTCACCGCTGACAGCTTAGGGAATATTTTGCTTACTTGAAAGAATTCCCTGTGGCTGAAATGCCACCTCAGAAAGCAGGCCGTGTCAAATTTTGTCAGGTTTTCAACACGTTGGGGATCTAAACGACTACTTTCTCGCCTGAAAATGTTTCAAATGTTGCTAAAGTTTACAGAGTTTAGAGCTTAAGCGAAATCAGCTTCAGGCCGGCTGATTTCGGCTCGGGCAGGAGCGAAATGCATTGTGGGTAAACGCTCTGCATACTGTCTGATCGATGAGTATGGTCTTGTTCCACACTGCTTCCCTGAGTTTGCAGCGTGAGGACTAAACTATAATAATTCAGCTGCGAGTCGTCTCGTTCTGTAACTATTTAACAACAGTTTCTGTAAGTACAGCATGCGAGCAGACACCATCTTTCATTTAGAAGCGATGTTGCCTCAGCACGCGTTATCTTAACACGTCATCGTCCTTTTTAATTCACATTTAATCACCCGTTCACAGCCGATTCTCAGTGCTGCGCAGGAGAAAATGCAGGACGAAGCCTGTGCCTTATTCTGCATTAATAAAGGCACAAAAATGGTGGTGAACCACATCCGAATTCTGGATTTTCGCTTTTCAAAAATCATCTCTCAATCGATTCGATGCGGCTCAGACATTTAAAAGAGCAAGGACCTCCAGTCTGCCAGGTCATAACGACTTCCCTCTCCTACTCTTTTGTGAGATACAATCACAGGCTGTCAGATTTCACCTCGAGCCAGCTCAACTTTTTCCTCCAACTTTGTGGGAGACGTTTGCAGCAATAGTAAGTGCCTGCTCTCTCTCTCAGCTTGACAGGTGAGAATTATACTGTGTCCTTGTCATCTGCAGAAAGAGCGAGACAGACAATATTCTCCCAGCAGTGCTATTTCAGACTCTGGCAAGCCTGCCTCCATCTTCCGCTATATCTCGCGTCTCCATCTGGTGAAATCTGTAATGCTGCTCAAAAGTATTATGTCAACAGACTGCTACGATTGATATTGACAGGAAGGAAAATAAAGCAATGGATGGATTTTTTAGCGTCGGGTGATTCATTTCAAGCAGGAGATGGGGGGCAGTTTTGGCCTTTTTTGTTAAATGGAATCCAGTTAGCAATCAGTGAGGTGATGATTGTTAATTAAAAAAAAAGAAAGGGGGGGGTTGTTCTTACCAGAGAAAAAGAAAAGAGATGAGACGCCATTTGATATTCAGTTCCTAAAACAAGGCAGTTGCACCATGCTGAAGTAACTACAAAACATATGCATTTCATTCAGAGCGCAGCTTTAAACATTTTGTGTATCAAAGCTGCATTATTAACAATAGATGAATGGCTATTATAAATAATAACAATTTTTCCAAAAATTACAACAGCTGTTCTAATCACTTACATTTAAAGCTATAATGTGTAATATTTCACGTTGTCTATTAACAAATTTGAGTCTTATCATTCACAAGTATTACCTCAATCGTTATTAATTACCTCCATCACAAAAGTGCAGTGTTCTTATATTCTTTATATTCAGCATGCGAATGTACATAACGGTGTAACACCCCAATGAATGTCTCCATGTCGCTCCGCCTTTTCCGTTTCCACATTGAAAACGGAAAGGGCGAAGCTGATGACATGTTCTTCTACAAATCCCGTAGTTTTAAAATGGCGGAGCGACATGGAGACATTCATTGTCCGTGAAATATTACACATTATAGTTAAATACAGACTCAATATAAACTGCTTATATAATTCCCCCCCAGCCAGCTATTACAAAAGCAGAAGCTTTGATAAACCCTCTGAGTTAAATCTGCCTAGCGCTAGCTAACCCCATAGCTAGCCCGCTAGCTAACTGAAAAGGTGTGGTTTGGGGCTACTAAATATGCCAGATATTTCCCAAAAAGGTTGAAGGAGAACAAAACAGAGCTAAAATAAGATTCAATATTGGACTTTTTTTTATTTTGACATGCATTCAGTCAAAATTAAATAAATTGTTTGTTTGTTTTTGTGGTTTGTTACAGCAACTGGCAACCATTTACTAAAGTTAGCTAACAGTTGCTAGCTTTAGGAGGTGTGTGAGTGAGTGCTCTTTCAGCTCAACTTCAAGTTTTCTCTTTTACATATGAAAACAGTCTGTTGTAGTTGTGTAATCAAACAGGGGCCAAACCAGTAACTCAGTTAAGCAGCAACATCTGTTATCATTAGCTTGGAGAAGCTATGAGTCATATCAAACAAGACTAAAACAAAACTGCTGTGTCCTGAATAAAAGCGGGATGTGTCTGGATGACTGAATGAAAGTTTTCATGTGTTTGAGGTTGTCCTTTATGTACAAATACATACATAATAACTGGATGAAATTGGGCAAATATGGCCGTCTGCACCTTCTACTCAATGGGATTAAGGTTCAAGCCAAAACGAGGAGATGGGGGGCAGATTTGTCCTTTTGGTTAAATGGAATCCAGTTTGCAATCAGTGAGGTGATGATTGTTAATTTAAAAAAATAAAAATAAAAAAATAAAAAAGGGGGGGTTGTTCTTACCGGAAGAGCGCGGGAACTCGCACATCTCACAGTAAGGCAGCAGGCTGCTGTTGGAGTAGGTGCAGGCCCCACAGTTCCACGTCCAATCCGGCTGCGATAGCCTTCGTGGGGTCACCAGGGAGACGAAGGAGCCGCCGGGCGTCGACTTTTGCCTCCCCCCAAGTCGAGACTTTGGGCTCCGGCCGGCCTGAGGCGTCCGCAGCCTCTTCAGCTGCGGCGAGAAGTCGTGGTCGGGCGTGACGGAAGCTTCGGGAAACTCCTTCCTCTCCTCACTGATTTCAGAGTCAGCTCTCGTCTCTGAGGAGATGGAGGGAGAAGTTTCTTCATCATCCGTTCTCTTCCTCTTCTTCTCCTGGCTGGCACTCGGGGAGAAGAATGAACGGATGTCGTGCTGCTTCTCTTTCTCAAACTAAGACAAAAAAAAAACAAAGTAATGTTGGGGATTATTTCTGCAGATGCAAACACAACCACTATCGGACAGTTAGACTGTGTTAGAAACCGCATACTTCTCCTACTACTCATACTAACTTTTTGAGTTAGTATGCGAGTTTGAGTAAGCGAGAAGTTCCCGGACGCATACTAGATTCACCGAAATGTTGGGTATGCATCATGAGGTTACTACTCATACTCAAACTATCCAAGATGCAACGTAACGTGACGTCGCCGATCGTCATTTCCTGTCAAAACGGCAGTTTCAAAGGTAGCTACAACGAGGGTCGGTTCACTTCCTGTTTTCAAAACAAAAGCACCAATTGTATCGTAATGGCTTTCCCTATGATAAAAGGCAACGGGTATTTTATTTTGTGAAAATAACCGGAAGAGCTAGCTGTAGTAGCGCCGATTTTGTCGGAACAAAATTGTAAATAGCCAGTATTTTGTCAGGTTTTCAACACGTTGGGGATCTAAACGACTACTTTCTCACCTGAAAATGTTTCAAATGTTGCTAAAGTTTGCAGAGTTTAGAGCTTAAGCGAAATCAGCTTAAGTAACACAGCAGCCATGATAAAAATCTCCCTTTTTGTTTTCACTGTCACGAGGAAGTCGTTTCACTTTGAGAGGAGGAAAAGCTGCTTTGTCAGATCAGGATGTAACCTGGCAACGCAGAGAAGAAGAACGAAAACTCCACGACGACTAACGTGGATCAGACTTTTCTCTCCTTCAAAGGGATCACAATAACATCATTTAACATTTAGCAGCACTGGAAAAAAATGCCCCTCCAAAAATAAGTACAAAAACAACAAATAAAAGATGTTTTTGCTTGAAATAAGCAAAAAAATTCTGCCAATGGAACTAGTGAAAATCAACTTGTCAAGATTTCTTGAAATAAGATGTGATATTTGGGACTTTTGAGCTTAAAAACCTCTTCAAATGAAAAAGAAAGCTTTTCCTTTGAAATCCAACTCAAAACAATTTGTTTTCAAGACTTTTTCATTTAACAAGATATTCCAGATGTATTGTCTTCAAACAAGTCCCTATATCTGGCTGAAATAGTGCTTGTTAGGCAGTTGTGTCTTATATTAAGTGTAATGAGATACTTGGACTAGAAATGAGACAAATATACTTGGTAAGACTTTGATGGTTTCTGAGATCACGGGGGTCCAACTTAGGCTCGCTTCCTTCGTCCTTTACACACATTTATTGACAATCTGGAAATCAGAACGAGAATCGGATATTGTGACGGTCTTTGTATCAATAAAGTTATCTTGGATTCATCCCGTCTGAAATTAAAGGAAAGTCGAAGCCAGTTTTCTCTCCTCGTGAATCCAAACACTTACATTCAGGTTGTAATCTGCTTTCTTTTTTAAGCGTTTCTATTATTGTTGAATTAATAGAAACAAAGTGAAGGTTTTTAATGATTATCAGATTTTAATTACAGGTGAAACTAAAGATTTCTCTTTTACTGTTCTGTTTATGCCACTTTTAGTTCAAGATGAGGTTATATCAGAGCCTTTGAGCTTTTTATTTATTTACGAATTACCCTCCTTACACTGGAAAAAATGCCCCTCCAAAAATAAGTTAAAAAAAAACAACAAATAAAAGACGTTTTTGCTTGAAATAAGCAAAAAAAATCTGCCAATGGAACGAGTGAAAATCGGCTTGTCAAGATTTCTTGAAATAAGATGTGATATTTAGGACTTTTGAGATAAAAGTGATCTTGAAATTAGCTTAAAAACCTCTTTAAATGTAAAAAAAAAAAGCTTTTTTCATATGATATGTGACTCAAAACAATTTGTTTTCGAGACTTTTTCATTTAACAAGATATTCCAGATGTATTGTCTTCAAACAAGTCCCTATATCTGGCTGAAATGGTACTTGTTGCACTCGAAAAAAATCTAAATCTTACAAAGTATATTTTTCTCATTGAGTATCTCATTACACTTGATGTAAGACACAACTGCCTAACAAGTAGGCAGTTTTATTAAGTGTAATGAGATATTTTGACTAGAAATTAGACAAATATACTGGGTAAGACTTAGATTTTTTCCAGTGTAATTATTGGGATCCTGTCATGAGACGTAAAATTGAAAAATCAGTCGATCGGTTAAGCATCTTGAGATCATCAGCTGATAAAAGGCGTGAAAACGGATAAAAACCAGATGGAAAAGCAGATGGAAACATGACAATTCTCTTGGCTTCACCGAGCTAAATGATCAAATCAAGCAAGCAACAACGTGTTCATCGTAAAGAGACGACGCTTTACTAAAAGTGGTTCCTATCAACTCTTTTCTGCCAACTCACATGAGTGAAGAACACGTCGTCTTGCACATTTCCTGCTTTCCCCCCAAGGGGCAGCACCGTCTCACTTGGCGTCCACGCGTCGGCAAAGTTAAGGAACTCCCACTTGTCCTTGTCACCCTCATCTGCCTTCAGGTATTCCTTCCTGCCGTTCAGAGTGCTGCCAGTGACAGTTTCCTGAATCAGAATCACTTTATTAATCCCTTGCAGGAAATTCCTTTTTTGCAGTGCCCTCGTTTACAGAAAAAAAAAAAAGATTAAGTCAGGATACAAGTGTGTCGTTGCAGCTTTACCTGAGCAAATACTGTCCAAATATCTAACAAGTTTTTAGCCACATATTTTTCTCACTACTGCATCATTCACATTAACTCCGACATCTTTGAATGCTCAAGCAGCTTTGCATAAATTAGTCCCAGAGTGCTGCCATGATGTCGTACCTTCCTGTTGAGCATTGACCACATGACAGTGTCAAAGGTGCCCTTGGCAATGAGGTAGTGCACGTTGACAGAGGACGTCTGCCCGATGCGGTGGGCGCGATCTTCAGCCTGCTTGATGTGTCCGGGGTTCCAGTAGAGCTCGGCAAACACCACATGGCTGGCAGCGGTGAAGGTCAAACCCTGGAGAGGAGGCAAAAATCGCACATGAGCAGCCAAATCTGAGCAACAAAATACCCAAATCAACAACCTAAAAAGCAACATTCAATGAAATATAAATCTGGTGAAGTCCTTTTTAATAACCAAATTCTATTATTATATTATTATCACTTAATTGCCACGTAAGCACTTCTTTTTGACTGGAATACATTATATTTCAGCACGTGTCGCTCATAAAAAAAAGTGAGTTTCATGAAGTTTATCATGAACATCCATGAAACCAAAATTGTCTTCATTTAAATGATGAATAAACTGAATGCATTGTGTTTGGGGACACTGTGATGGCCGGCTTTGGCACCTCGTCTTCAAAGCTCAGTTCAACCGTCAGAAATCTGGGAGTGACCTTTGACCTTTGATCTGAGGTCAGACAAACAAATGAACAATGTCATCAGGACTTTTTTCCAGCTGCGTCTCCTGGCCAAAGTTAAAATGTATTTAAGTCGTCATGACCTTGAGAAAGCCATCCATGCCCTGATAAGTTGAAGGTCAGACTTATGTCGGCGTCTCCCAGTCTTCTCTCAGTGGCCTTCAGCTGGTGCAGAACGCTGCTGCCCGTCTTTTAACCAACACCAACAGACGTGTGCACATCACTCCTGTTCTTAACTCCCTCCATTGGCTTCCTGTCCTTTATAGAACTGATTTTAAACTTTTAATGTTTGTTTTTAAAGCTCTTAACGGCCTCGCCCTATCATATTTCTCTGAGCTTTTAACAGTCCTGGTAGAGCTCTGAGGTCAACAGATCAGTTTCTGCTGGAAGTGCCCAGGTCAGAACACAAACCCTGGGGTGAGCGAGCCTTTTCCCAAAGCTGCCCCCAGGCTCTGGAATAAGCTCCCCGTCCAGCTGCGTCTTATTTCTGACCTGGGCCTCTTCACATCTAGGCTAAAAACCTACTTATTTAGGATGGCTTTTAATACCCAGTAGTATGATGACACTTTTATCTTATTTGATTTTGTTGTATTTTATTGCTTTCACTGTTCTTTTATTTGTTTTTACTTTATTTATTACCTGCTGTAAAGCACATTGGTACATCGTAAGGATTGTTTGTAAAGGGCTGTAGAAATAAAATACATTTACATCCTAATTGTGACGTGTCATTTATTTCTAATACCACCAGTAGAGTTGCACAGACTGACACCAACAGCACACTGGAGCTGTTGGTAGCTAATCGTTTGTCCCGTATGCCTGAATGTTAGTGATGCAGTATGTCGGTACCTGTCCAGCTGCTTGGATGCTCAGGACGGCCACTCGGATTTCTGGGTCATTCTGGAATTTATGGACCAACTGGATTCTTTCCGACGACGGCACGCTGCCGTCAATTCTGATGTAACCAGCCTGTCAGAAAAGAGGCGAGACGCCATTTGATATTCAGTTCCTAAAACAAGGCAGTTGCAGCATGCTGAAGTAACTACAAAACATATGCATTTCATTCAGAGCGCAGCTTTAAACATTTTGTGTATCAAAGCTGCATTATTAACAATAGATGAATGGTTATTAACAATAATAACAGTTTTTTCCAAAAATTACAACAGCTGTTCCAATCACTTACATTTAAACACAGACTCTCCGTATAAACTGCTTACACCAGCCAGCTATTACAAAAACAGAAGCCTTGATAAACCCTCTGAGTGAAATCTGCCTAGCCCTTGCTAACCCCATAGCTAACCCGCTAACTTACAGAAAAAGTGTGGTTTGGGGCTACTAAATATGCCAGATATTTCCCAAAAAAGTTTAAGGAGAACAAAACAGAGCTAAAAGAAGACTCAAAATTGGACTTATATATGTTTTATCCTAACATACATACAGTCAAAATTAAATAAATTGTTTGTTTTTGTGGTTTGTTACAGCAACTAGCAACCGTTTACTAAAGTTAGCTAACAGTTGCTAGCTTTAGGAGGTGTGTGAGTGAGTGCTCTTTCAGCTCAACTTCAAGTTTTCTCTTTTACATATGAAAACAGTCTGTTGTAGTTGTGTAATCAAACAGGGGCCAAACCAGTAACTCAGTTAAGCAGCAACACCTGTTATCATTAGCTTGGAGAAGCTATGAGTCATATCAAACAAGGCTAAAACAAAACTGCTGTGTCCTGAATAAAAGCGGGATGTGTCTGGATGACTGAATGAAAGTTTTCATGTGTTTGAGGTTGTCCTTTATGTACAAATACATACATAATAACTGGATGAAATTGGGTAAATATGGCCGTCTGCACCTTCTACTCAATGGGATTGAGGTTCATACTTTAAAAAAGGGACGGTATTGTCCACCTCTAAAAAGCTGCTACAGATATGTGGTGGGACAATAAAGGAGAGTAGAATTTCATTAACCTTTATTTTATACTGAAGATATTTCAGAAAGAAATGAGTAAATGGGTCCGCCATAGAAAACCAGGCAGCAACAATGAATTAGGCATTGCAAATAAAATGAGAACACCGCAAATAACACAATATTTTGTGGCACTGTAAAACCAAACAAAGACGGCAGCGGCTGCACATCCATTAAAAGTGAACTTGAACTTGACATTCACCGAGCTGCTAATGCAGTGTGACGACTGCACACTTTTGATTTTGGTCCATCAGTCCTGCAGAGCGACACAGCGGCCGCTCCCCCATGTGAATGCAACTATGACTGCATGAATGTGAAGAAGAACACAGATCTGTTCCACTATTCCTGACAATATAAAGAGTGTTTACTGAGTTTTTGGCGGTTTAAACAACATCATGAGACCATAAAGCATTCACAAACCAATCTGATACTTTAATAGATGTTTACCTATTGATTCAGTGACTAAATATATTCGTTTAACACATTCAGAATCTTATAAAAAAAAAACTTGAAGGCAATTTGACCCCAGGTGAGACACAGGAAGGTGTGCAGCAGAGAAACAGTGATTGGAACACAGTCACTTCTCTCTGCCAAGCTTCTCACCACACTGCGTTGCTTGTCGTTCCTTTTTTTAGCTCATCTCTGTTAATTGGTGATCGCGAGCGTCTCAAGGAAGGATGTGTTATCACACGTCACCCCGCCACCTTGCATTCACACGACAACTTCTCGACCCCAGCAACACACACACAAACACAGACACTCCTGAACTGTTTCACAGGTTGCCGGCACCAAACGAAGAGAAATCATTCGCTTGTAATGAGTAGAGGAAAAACTTGAGGCACAGGCTGTGGCAGCAAAGTTTACTTTCTGCCAGAGAAAAAAAAAAAAAAAGAGATTTCTTAAAGAATTGGAGATTATTAGATAAGACCTACATAATTATTCTAATGCTTCACCTGCATTAAACTGTACGCCTGACCTGGAAGCAGAAGATTCAATAATTCATGGCGGCTAACATCTGCTGTAAGTACAAGCTCAACTTGTGAGACCAGACATCATTAGTCTGTCGAAGTTAATCGCGACTATGACTGGGATTTGACTTATGAATACTGCAGGACTGTGGATGAAAGTGTGAAACTAAAACGTGGAGCCAATTAGCTCTGTAAACAGCCTGTCAGAAAAGAGGTGAGACGCTGAATTTGATATTCAGTTCCTAAAACAAGGCAGTTGCACCATGCTGAAGTAACTACAAAACATATGCATTTCATTCAGAGCGCAGCTTTAAACATTTTGTGTATCAAAGCTGCATTATTAACAATAGATGAATGGTTATAAACAATAATAACAGTTTTTTCCAAAAATTACAACAGTTGTTCCAATCACTTACATTTAAATACAGACTCAGTATAAACTGCTTATATAATTCCCCCCCCCAGCCAGCTATTACAAAAACAGAAGCTTTGATAAACCCTCTGAGTGAAATCTGCCTAGCGCTAGCTAACCCCTTAGCTAGCCTGCTAGCTAGCCCGCTAGCTAACAGAAAAAGTGTGGTTTGGAGCTCCTAAATATGCCAGATATTTCCCAAAAAGGTTGAAGGAGAACAAAGCAGAGCTAAAAGAAGACTCAATATTGGACTTATGTTTTATTCTGACATGCATCCAGTCAAAATTAAATAAATTGTTTGTTTGTTTTTGTGGTTTGTTACGGGTACATGCTGCCATTCCGACTTACCGACATTACGACATTGACGTTCAATTGTCGGAATGGTGACATTTTTTTAAGAAATGAAACGTCCCGTCATTCCGAATTTCATTTTTTCTTTTGTCGGAATGGCGGTATGATTTTTTCTTTTCAACATACCACCATTCCGACACGCGATTTCAGCACCACACGCGTGGACAGCTCGCCATGCAATAATAGGGCTGCACCAGCTACAAATGCCCGAGAGAGAGACATTCCAACACGCAAGTCAAGCAAGACTGATCGCACCCACTCAGAAATTTACTGATGATGAGGGCTGACGAGGGGCTCATTGTGTAGCCAATATTTCATTTGGCAGTGTAAAACGGATGCTATTTGTTTTTGTGAAAATTGCCTCAATTTATTTTACCTTAAAGGTAGGGTAGGAGATCCTGGATTTTGAGTCCAGCGAAGCTGCATTTTAAAAATACACCGGTAAAAAGTCCCAACCCTTTTCTTCACTTTTCCCCTGAAGCCACGCCTCTAGAGTACATGAACGCGCACGAGCACGAAGGTGCACGAGCGCTGTTCTGACAGCAAGCATCGATCGTTGCCGTATTTAGTATTTAGTTTATGCTAACTATACGTTTAATAATGCTAGGTGCTAGCCAAGCTGGCTCTAGTTTAGCTTCCTGCCAAGCTTCGTTCACGGAGCAGGGTACGCGCACAGGGGGAAGGAGGGGGAGGGAGGGGCAGGTTGCAGTTTGATAGACGGCATCAGTATCCAATCATTGTGAACGGTCCGTTCACAATGATTGGATACTGTTTTTCCTAGATTGTACGTTCTAGAGGCCACTAAAACTTTTCATATTTGTGTCAAAACTTTTAATTAATTGGTTGCAATGGGGGTGTGAAGAGTATTTCAAGCAATATGTAAAAAAATGTTCCACAAAAAGATCCCCTACCCTGCCTTTAAACCACTGAGAATGCTGTCAAAGTGAAGCCTCACAACAGCTGGTAGGCTATATCTTTATCAGGACAATGGACACTTGGGTTCACTGGCAGATAAACTTCAACCGCACCGTGATTTCAGCACCACATGCGTGGACAGCTCGTCGTGCGTCAAATAATAGGCCACCAGCTGGAAACGCACGAGAGAGAGAGAGAGAGAGAGAGAGAGAGAGAGAGAGAGAGAGAGAGAGAGACCTAGGCCTACCTGAACCTGGAACATGTGTGTCTGTTCACGCGCTTTAAGTTGAGAAGTGAGAGTGAGAGTTCTCCATTCTGTCTTTTTGTTTCTTTATTTGTTTCCTTTGGTGAGTGCCGCACCTTTAACTGGGCCAGCCTGAGTCGGGAGAATAGGCTACACCATTACTTGTAGCTTTACGTTTGCTGTGCCAAAGGTGTGACCAAGTTTGCGTGCCGTGTCAAGTGGGGGTTTTCTCTACATGAATAAGTTTTCACTAGTGTGGTTGCTGTGCCTATTCAGTGTGTTTATGTTGCTAATTAAATGATTCCCGACATTCAAAGACACATCAACGCACTGAGCTACAGTAGGCCTAATAGTAGGCTAATAGGCCTAGAAATATGAAGATCGATTTCTCCATTCATTCTTCAGAATAGCCTACATGCAAGTGTTATATAGGCTACTGACGGACAGCTGAGATTCTCCACTTCCCAATGCAATGCCTCGTCGCTGACATGATGTAGATAGGCCAGGCCTATATTATACGGTCCTCCAGCAATGAAGCCAAGAAGCGGAGATGCGCATCGCAAAGACAGCACAGCACCAGAAAACCAGCAAATGCAATGTGTAGCCTATGTTAACGTGGGAGTTAAGATGCAAAAAAAGATCAAATCTTGTGGTATCAAAGTGTCGGAATGGTGGTACCAAACTGCCGGTATGGCGGGATGTCGCAGTGGCGTCATGTCTGAGTGACGGGATGTCGGAATGCCAGTTGCATACCGTTTGTTACAGTAACTAGCAACCGTTTGCTAAAGCTAGCTAACAGTTTTGGAGATTATTAGATAAGACCTACATAATTATTCCAATGCTTCACCTGTATTAAACTGTACACCTGACCTGGAAGCAGAAGATTCAATAATTCATGACGGCTAACATCTGCTGTAAGTACAAGCTCAACTTGTGAGACCAGACATCATTAGTCTGTCGAAGTTAATCGCGACTATGACTGGGATTTGACTTATGAACGCTGCAGGACTGTGGATGAAAGTGTGAAACTAAAACGTGGGGCCAATTAGCTCTGGAGCGCGAGCAAGAGCTGGAGTGAAATATCAAGTCAGTCTGCACATTTCTTATTACTCTGTTACCTTTAATAGGCAGTGGAAGACCTGGAAGCAAATTTGAAAATATCTAATGTAAATGACGAGAATGAACATATGTGGCAAAATTAGACATCATTATCTAATTTTAAACCACTTTGTGATGGTTTCATAAAAAACAATCAGTTATTTATGACTGATTTCCTGCTGAGAAACGCTTTGAAACTATGAATATATGAAAAAAAAAAAAAGGAATGGTTACAGTTTTATCACACTGAACTGGTTTGTTTCTTACTGATGTGGAAAAAGAACAGTACACCAACAATTCTAGTGCTTTCCATATCATTACACCATGTCATTATCAATTCAACAAAGATTTAATCAAAAAAGTGAGTCCTTCCTTACTGCATCCACAGGAATGAAGTAGCAGCCAGGTGTTACTAATCAAATTAACTTAACTAATTGGTCATTAGTAAGTGTGAGCACCTCTGGAGCATTCAGGTGTGTGTGAACCCGATGCCAAGGAGGAAAGACATCAGCAGCTGTTGCTGCCCATCAATCTGGGAAGGGTTATAAGGCCGTTTCCAAACTATCTGGAGTCCATCGTTCTACAGAGAGAAATATTATTCACAGGACAGCTGTCAATCTTCCCAGGAGTGGACGTCCCAGCAAGGTCACCCCAAGGTCAGAAACCCAAGAGCTACATCTCAGACTCTGCAGGCCTCAGTCAGCATGTTAAAGGTTAAAGGTCACCCCAAGGTCAGAAACCCAAGAGCTACATCTCAGACTCTGCAGGCCTCAGTTAGCATGTTAAAGGTTAAAGGTCACCCCAAGGTCAGAAACCCAAGAGCTACATCTCAGACTCTGCAGGCCTCAGTTAGCATGTTAAAGGTTAAAGTTCATGACAGCACAGTTAGAAACAGAGTGAACAAGTATGGCTTGTTTGGAAGGGCTGCAGGAGAAAGCCTCTTCTCTCTAAAAAGAACATGGCAGCACAGCTTAGGTTTGCAAAGCTGCATCTGAACAAACCAAAAGACTTCTGGAACAATGTCCTTTGGACAGACCAGACCAAAGTGGAGATGTTTGCTCATAATGCACAGCAGCACGTTTGGAGGAAACCAAACACAGCATATCAGCATAAACACCTCACACCAGCTGTCAAGCACGGTGGTGGAGGGCTGATGATCTGGGCTGGTTCTGCAGCCACAGGACCTGGGCACCTTGCAGTCACTGAGTCCACCATGAACTCCTCTGGATACCAAAGTGTTCTAGAGTCAGATGTATGTCTCAATAATTGAATAAATTAAACAACATTGATATGAAGACCTTTACATTATTTCAAAATCAAAAACAGACAATTGGCTCTAATATAAGTTTAAGAGTTCATAAAAGAATATTTTGAATATTTCTCCTTCAAACTCAACCCCATCCTGGAGCGGGACGTACACACTTCCCTGCAGAAACCAGCAGCTGAGGCACAACAAGCCTCTTCTGGCAGAGCTGCTGGAAGCACAATACCCTCTTGATTAAAGAGGCACGCCTACAATTTAGTGTGGGAGCCTCATCATGGATGTGATTGTCAGGGCGATGTGAGGCTTTCATTCATTCCTTTCGACGATTGTTATTTTTTGGAGAACAATGATACACAAAATACCCATTTCAACCTATCAATGCATCTACGTATGTATCCTGGGCTATACCAAGTACCTTTTTACCATTTTTAGGGCTGGGCAACGATTAAAATTTTTTAATCTAATTAATCACATGATTTCCCTGATTAATCACGATTTATCGCATTTGTACGCAAAATCCAAAAAATTTATTCAAAAGTAGTGTATAGCTTTTAGCATTTAGTTTTATTTTAAATGTGCTGCCATATGAATGAAAGTGCCATAACATTTGTTGTGCAAACACACTTTAACATCAGCATGTTTCTGTAGTTTTTATGTAGAAGCCTCGCTCCACTGTCTGTTTCCTTGAATGACTTGCTCCTATCAGTTGTGTGTTTTGCCTTTAAGTGATATTTTAGACTGGAACTACTACGCTGAGAAGACAATTCAACTTGGCAGTGTTTACAGATGACTTTGGTTCTGTCGACTCCGCCGTCTGGAAGAACTTTAAAATGAAAATGGCCGAGTAAAAGTTCCGTACCCTTCTCCAGGTTTGGTGGATCCACCGATTACTTTCTTTTCTGGTTCCACAGCAGACAGCAACAGACTTTTACAAAATAAAAGCCTGTGAGCAACAGACTTTTACAATAATAAAATAAATAATAAAACAGGGGTGGTCCGTGGCGTAGTGGGTTGAGCAGGCGCCCCATGTACAAGAGGCTATAGTCCTCGCTGCAGCTGGCGAGTCCCGTATCGAACGGCCCTGTGCTGCGTGTCGTTCCCCCTCTCTCTGCCCCCTGCTTCCTGTCTCTTTGAACTTTCCTATCCAATAAAAGGCACAAAAGCCCCCCCATTAAAAAAAAAAAAAAATATTATTTAGTTTTTCTTTTAAATAAAACCTGCGTTATGGTGTCTCCTTGAGGCTGCGTCCTGTACCTCCACCTCTCTTAGAGCCCTGATCACCTCCTGCCTTCCCCTCTCTGTTTCACAACACACTAATAATCCTATAGTCATAAACACCCTTAAAATATGGGTTCAACTTAGACGTCACTTTGGGTTCAAGCACCTTCTTCATCTAAGTCCCATCCACAATAATCACCTCTTCCCTCCAGCCAGGTTAGACTCTGAATTTAGTCTTTGGAAGAGACGAGGCATTTATAATTTTAAGGATATGTACATAGACTCTACTTTTGCAAGCTTTGATGATCTGATGCGTAAATTTGACCTTCCTCGGTCTAGCCTGTTTCGATATTTCCAAGTCCGCCACTTCATTCAACGTCACGATCCCGATTTTCCATGCATAACACCATCTTCTGGTCTAGATGATCTGTTGGAATCTCCCTTTAGCCCTAAAGGACTCATCTCAAGAATTAATGATTGTATAGCTTCCTTTAAAAAAATAACACTGGCAAAAATTAAAGCAGACTGGGTGGATGAGCTGGGGGAGGACTTCGGAGAGGAGGTGTGGGAGAGCGCCCTTTTAAGAGTGAACGATAGTTCTTCCTGTGCTAAACTAAACATCATACAGTTCAAGGTTCTACATCGTATCCACTACTCCAAGGCAAGACTGGCCAAAATATTTCCAAACACTGATGCAGGTTGTGACTGGTGTCGGAACACTCCTGCTGATTTAACGCACATGTTTTGGTCCTGTCCAGCCTTGGCAAACTATTGGTCTACTATTTTTAAAACGTTGTCAGAAGCACTGAATATTGACATTCAACCCAACGCAGCTATGGTCATATTTGGTATCACGGATAGAAGGTATGCATCATTAAAGAAATGTTATAAAAATATAATTGCTTTCACAACGTTGCTTGCACGTAGAAGAATATTATTGCACTGGAAGGCGAAAAATACACCCAAAGTGTCCTTATGGTTTAGTGACCTAGCACAATTTATACAATTGGAAAAAATAAAATATGCTCTCAGAGGGTCCAGGGGCAAATTCTTTTCTGTTTGGGATCCGGTATTAAAGTATCTTGGTAAACTTAAAACTCTGCCCACTTGTTAAACACTTAGCGGCCACCAGGCATTTGTGTTGTGATTGTGATTAATTTCATATGGATCAGATCGTGTTTGGTGCATAGCTCTTATTGTAATATTGTATACATATGGATGTATGCATACTTTTTTTTTTTTTTTTTTTTTTTTTTTTTTTTTTTCTTCTCTCTCGACTGTGATTAGTTTTAATTATTATTATCTCCTTTTCTTATTCTTTTAAAATTAAATTGGAGTGGTGTCCAACATGTTCCGGGGGGGGGGGGGGGGGGGTGTTAGTCAATGTAAGTATATATATAAGTATAAAAATGAGCATTGTATGTGTACTTATATATTATGTCCTTAAAGCTCAATAAAAAATATATTTAAAAAAAAAAAAAAAAACCTGCGTTAAAGGGATAGTTCGCCTCTTGACATGAAGCTGTATGACATCCCATATTAGCAATATCATTTATGAACATTTTCTTACCCCCTGCTGCGTCCTGTGAGCCGAGTTCCAGCCTCGTTTTGGTGTTGATGAAGGTAGTCCGGCTAGTTGGCTGGGGTTTAAAAAATAAAGCGTTTTGCTTCTCAAAACAATATGCGTTCAAAAGAGTAATACATTTGCATCACAAAATCGTTCTCCAGGAAAAAGTCAGACCTCACAATCGCTTGGCCCTATTTTCTCTCCCTTCGTATCGCGTACTATCCCTTTAAGGCTAATAAGAGGTAATTAAATTAGTTCGATGGAAGTCGTGTTTGCGATGTGTTCAAGTGCTATTTTTTTTGTTCAGAAGCTTGAAATGAGGGGCCATGAAAATGTTCATAAATGATATTGCTAATATGGGATGTCATACAGCTTCATGTCAAAAGAGGCGAACTATCCCTTTAACACGATAATAACGAGTTAACTCGCCCAGCCCTAACCATTTCATGATAGATTTTTGGAAGTGGCAGTTGCCTGAGGTTTACCTTGGCCTCGATGGCGGCTTCGGTGCAGGCCTGCAGCATGGTGAGGTGGTGGGCGAACACCAGGAACTTCAGCTGCTCTGCCTCCAGCATCATCTTAATGTAGTCCTTCACGGCTCCCGCCTGGACGCACACAGAAGCAGACACAGATGAAAGAGAGGCCCCCAATCCATCCCTTTGCTGCTCAACCACACACAGAGGAGCCGGCGAGATCGGCGAAGCAGTCAATTAATCACAGCAGAATCCTTTCTGTGTGATCGATTCACTATTGAACACCACGGATCCAGACTTTAAAGGGAAGCACACGGCGACTGGGCTGCGTCCGTCAGCTCGCAGATCAGGTGAGAAAGTCAATAACTCTACAATTGTCTGTGCTCTTCTGAGTTTGGTAAGAAAATCCACCTTTTCACAGAACAACTTTATAGTATTTAGGAAATATAAACAGCTTAAAAACATTGTTTCAGGGGATAGAAAGACAGAAAAGTTTATAAATCTCAGGTAATCAGAATTATTGGTGACGGGAATAAAAGGTGGTTCATCACTATGTGCCAAACTCTGTCAGAGAATCATTATTAAGATAAATAAATGAATAAATACTTCTCAGTCCAAGACCACAAGGAACTTTGGTCTTTCTTTCCACTATTATGCAGACGATTTACACATTTATCTACCATTGAAGCCAAACAGTAACAGTGCACAATGTTCTTTGTTTAATTGCATTGCTGATATTAAGCAGTGGTCGGACCAACACTTTCTTCATTTAAATGAAAAAACTGAATGCATTGTGTTTGGGGACACTGTGACGGCCGGCTTTGGCACCTTGTCTTCAAAGCTCAGTTCAACCTTCAGAAATCTGGGAGTGACCTTTGACCTTTGATCTGAGGTCGGACAAACAAATGAACAATGTCGTCAGGACTAGTTTTTTCCAGCTGCGTCTCTTGGCCAAAGTTAAAATGTATTTAAGTGGTCATAACCTTGAGAAAGCCATCCATGCCCTGATAAGTTCAAGGTTGGACTATTGCAATGCGCTTTATGTTTCCCAGTATGTTTTTATGTTTAATTTAATTTAATTTTTTTATATTTTATTTTTTTTAACTTATTTTATATATATATTTTTTTATATTTTTTTCAATTTATCATTTTTTTTTATGTCTTTATGTCTCCCAGTCTTCTCTCAGTGGCCTTCAGCTGGTGCAGAACGCTGCTGCCCGTCTTTTAACCAACACCAACAGACGTGTGCACATCACTCCTGTTCTTAACTCCCTCCATTGGCTTCCTGTCCTTTATAGAACTGATTTTAAACTTTTAATGTTTGTTTTTAAAGCTCTTAACGGCCTCGCCCCATCGTATTTATCTGAGCTTTTAACAGTCCTGGTAGAGCTCTGAGGTCAACAGATCAGTTTCTGCTGGAAGTGCCCAGGTCAGAACACAAACCCTGGGGTGAGCGAGCCTTTTCCCAAAGCTGCCCCCAGGCTCTGGAATAAGCTCCCCGTCCAGCTGCGTCTTATTTCTGACCTGGGCCTCTTCACATCTAGGCTAAAAACCTACTTATTTAGGATGGCTTTTAATACCCAGTAGTATGATGACACTTTTATCTTATTCGATTTTGTTGTATTTTATTGCTTTCACTGTTCTTTACTTGTTTCTACTTATTCTTCTCTTTATTTATAACCTGCTGTAAAGCACTTTGGTACACCGTAAGGATTGTCTGTAAAGGGCTGTAGAAATAAAATACATTTATTAGGTGACGTCTTTTCCGTCTCCTCAGACCTCATCTGTGTGTATGAAGCCACATTTGACCGGCCTGCCTGCAGTCCACATCTGTCCACATCTGTCTCCTGTTGAACATGTACAGAGCATCATGACGAGGAGAACCAGACAACAACAAACACGGACTGTCGAGCAGCTGAAATCTTGTTTTCAGCCAGAAGGGACCCAGATTCCTCTGAAAAACTGCAGCTTTTAGTCTCCTCAGTTCCCTAAAAACCATTAAAAAGTGTCATGAAAGGAAGCTGATGGAACACGATGGGAAACATGACCGGATAACAACTTTGACTGAATGTTGCTGCATCACATTTTCTAGTTGTTTATATTTTTCTAAATGCAATAAAGTTGCGGTTGAAGACAGTTTCTGTTCCACATCGGTTAAAGAAAATAAAGTTTTTGTTGCACTTAAGATAAAATGGAGTTTGTATATGATTTATATACGAGGGGCTGATATTTTAGGAGACTTTCCTTTGTTATTTATCATTAATATAATTGTTATGACTATTTTTTTCCTCTCCTAAAAAGAAGTTCTGGGCTCGTTACCCATCAAAGTTGTAAAAGTTTGCTCTATTTTTTCCTTTTTCCATCCACAGCCGGCATTTTTTACCCCTATTAGTCTTGTTTTATTTATAAAGTCAAGTGGTAACAATGCCTTAAAAACACCAGAGACTAAATCTAACCGACTCTTGCTTGTTCCCCTTGAAGTCTCTGACCTTGATTGACTATGTGGAGCTGATAGAGTAAAAAAAGAAACCAGCACAGGAGCGAGCGAGCGCACTGCGCCCCTGCAGATATCCGTGGCCATCATTTCCCCGTGCGTGACTGTTCCCGGTGCCTTCTGCAGAGCTGGAGAGGATGTGCTGTACGAGCGTGTCATTGAGCATCCGGACTCGGCTCATTTCAGAGCCCCGGGGCCACGAGGCAGCCAGGAATAGCACCAACTAGTGAGAAACACTGAGGTTTGATTTGAGTCAAACAGATCCCTTACAAGGCGGTTTTGGAGACAGGCCTTTCTCTGCGGTGTGGATCCAACCCCTAAAATCCCCCCCCCCCCCCACACCCCCTGAAACCTGACAACCTCTGCAGCCGTCACACCTGCTCTGGTGGGAGAACCTCCACTTTGCCGCGCTGATAATTAGCCGATGCACCTGATAATGAATCTGTCCGCCAGGCCTGCCGACCCCGTTCTGATCTGAGGGGTCCTCATTACTGACGGCCTGGCTTCGCCGGCTTCCTTCCGCCGAGTTTAATTAGTGCACAAACTTCTCGGCTGTCTGAAGCGGGCCCGTTATCTCGCTTTAAAGTCCAGCATCAGAGCTGTCCTCTCTGGGTAATTGGGAGCAGATGCTTGGCGGGTAAAGCAACAAAAATACCCCAAAGGCAGCTTGGCAGGTCTGTCGCCAGGCGGACTGGCAGGCAGGGGCCCGAGATGCTCGTCAGAGTGACATAGATGTGCAAAACTATCACACCATTCCCCCCCTCTGGATGATCCAGAAAAAGAAGAAGAAGAAAGCGAGGCCCTTTTTTTTCTGAAGTGGTGAAAGTGTTTCTGACTCTCAGAACCGATCGGGGAGGAAATGAGACCGGGCCGGCAGCGTCGGCTTTGAGGTGGGGGGGCTTTGTAATGAAAGGAGGTCCAGTGTTCGGCTAAACTGAGCAGAAATCCAATCAGCAAACAACAGCAAGTGCAAAAGAGAGCCGAGCCGGGAGGCAGGCTGAGCGAGGAGCGAGTCAGTGATTGCGTTCGGTGGTTATCTCCGGTCTTTGTTAACCTCGGGGCCGCGCTCCTCACAGCTGAGGGCGTTCGGCTAATTGAGAGGAATACCAGTCCTTGAACATGGCAGATGATTGTAGGGGGTACTTTAACTAGAGGAACTGTTTCCTTTATCACACATATAAAGAGAGTGAGGAGCAGCCTGTTCTCAGAGCAAAGGAAGCAGATCAGAACGTGGCTGCAGGTTAGATTCTCGTGGCTCTGACCCCCAGCCTTGCTCATACTGTACGAGTCCAGCCACCTTCCCACACTGCTTATTTCTCTCTCATTAACAAAAAAAAAAAAAAAACATCTCTTGAAACTGAGAGCGGACCGAGTTTCCATAGCAACAACATCACAGAGATGCTATTTTAGTGCGGCGTGCATCTTCGATACAAGGTGTAATCACGCTACGGTGGACGCAACCGAATAACACCTCGGTTATAACTCCCTACTTTGTCTAAGTGCTTTCACTGGTGACCATTAGGCTCGGTTACCGTGGCAACGCTTTCCCCATGAGATCTCGCTGAGTGGTTGGCCAAGCGGTCTGAGAATGATGCTGTGCCATCAGTTCACCGTTTTTCCTGTAGAAACGAAGGCGAATTAAAAACAACGTGACTTTTAAGCCATTTAAATCGGTTTCTGGATGATTTAGGTCGATGGATCCAAATGATTCGCCTCATTTTTTACCTAAAAAAGGTAAAGAAAATGCATATATACGCACGTCTAATGCATGTGAAGGGTCCGTGATTATATCAGACTTTTTTTTACTTGTTACATAAAAGGTTCAAATGAATTACCGAATAAAAGATTTCCATCTTGACTGCATTGTACAGATATTTCAAGACAAACTCACGGCTGTTCTATAATAAACTGCAAACTGGTTGAAAAGCTGAATGTCTTTAGTTGTCCTGAGAGTAATTAACCATTTACTGTAAGTAAAAGGGAAAATATCCAATCCTCTACATGCTGTATTTTATCTTTACACACAGTGACCCACTGGGACACGTGTCTGATCTTTTTAAACTTAAAAAGTACTCCGTTTTGCATATATAATTAGCATAAATGTATATTTTACTCTTTAAATTTATACAATAAATATTAAAAGGATGTACTGAGGGAGGCACTTCTGAATTTTTCTGGAACAAGGGGCCGGGGTGCTCCTGTCCTACTTGTGATCGCAGCTCGCTGCAACCAGATCCGAGTGCATTAAGCACAAATGCTCCAGAATAACAAGTTTCTCCTGCAGTTTCTAGATGTTTCACCACTGAAGCCTCTTCACTTTTCAAGCCGGGCCTGATGCTCCTTCAGCCAGAAAGGGAGGTAGTAACTGAAGCTAAATGGAGCCGCCTGGTAGATCTATGCTTACACACATCAAGCAGCCAACGCACGGCTGATTCCATGTGTTTAAGGACACAGTGATGTAGGGCTGAGCCTCTTCTGTTTTTCACCTGTAGGATGCAACCGATATGAAAGAAGCAAATCATTTGTGGCAGAATAAATCCAGCTCAATGCTTTGAAGATGTGACTAAATACAGAAGCCTTTGGCCTCCGAACAGCTACCAAAAGTAGGTGCCTAAATGTTCAATTTTTCCATTTAATCAAACTCTTCTCAAACAGGAAGTCATGTTTCATACGGTCTATTTTCAGTTGTGGATTAATACCCTGAGGGTGCTTTATTGAGAATATATCAGCGAGGTTTTGTATGTGTTCTGGAGTAAAGATAAACAATGAGCATGTTTATCAGAGGATTCAGAGGATCTGGAGACATCTCTGTGGCCTTCAGGCCCTCAGGCAGCTCTGCATTAAAAACAGACCTGATTCTGTCCTGGAAATCACTGCCTGGACTCAGGAACACTTCCAGGAATCATGTTAATAATGTTAAAAATGTGAAAAATGTTAAGATAAAATTATATAAAATAACTGAAGGTGAGATGTTTGAATATTTAATGGATAATATGAGCTCATCTTGAATCTGATGGAAGCGACACGTCTCAGAAAAGTTGGGACAGGAGCAACAAAAGGCTGGAAAAGTGAGTGAAACTAAGAGGAAACAGCTGGAGGACCATGTTGGGACTCATTAGGTTAATTCGCAATGGGCCAGTGACATGATTGAGTATAAAAAGAGCACCTTCGAGAGGCAGAGTCTCTGATTCTGTCCTGGAAATCACTGCATGGACTCAGGAACACTTCCAGGAATCATGGTCTGAACACAGCTCAGCGTAACATCCACAGATGCAGGTTAGAGCTCCATCAGGCAGAGAAGAAGCCACATGTGAACATGACCCAGAAACTCTGCCGTCTCCTCTGGACCAAAGCTCATTTAAAATGGACTGAAGAGGAAAACTGTTCTGTGGTCAGATGGATCAGAACCATGGACACTGCGTCCTCCAGACTAAAGAGGAGAGGGACCATCCAGCTTGTTACCTGCACCTCTGATGGTATGAGGGGGCATTAGTGTTTATAGAACTGGAAACCTGCTCATCTTGAAAGGCTCCATCAATCTTATATCAACTTAATCACATTTCCTATTGATATTTTGATAATATCGTTATCTTAAATGCTCTCGAGCACAATAATCATGTTGTGAAAATGAGCTTCAGACGCATGCGATGCATACCGGCGACACCACCTGGTCTCCCATTACCTTGGCAACAGCTGTTTGCTTGTACATCCGTGTCACAAGGCTCATGACCTCAGTATAGGGGTTGTCTGTGGCAGTGCCCCTCGACCCCAGGCCCTTCATCAGCCTCTCCCACTCCGCGACGCTGGCCGAGGCCTCCTGAAAAACAAGCAAAGACGGTCAGGCTGCGTCCTTTCATTCTTCATCCACCCTTCTTCTCCTTCTTGTTCTCTCCTGTTATTGAGATATAAAAGGGCAAAACAATTAATGGCGCTGCTGGGTGTCCTACTTTTCCTGGAGGAGAATGAAAGTAAAAAGGGAGACAAAAAAAAAAAAGAAGAAAATACAAAGAGGGAGAGATGGAGAATTCCCAAGGATGCTTCCCCCTCCGACTGGGCTGCTGTGCTAGTTGGGTCATGAGCGCCTCCCAATTATAGCCGGCTTGTGACAAGCCGGGGTCGAAGATAGAGAAGCAGGCCGGCCGTTACAATAAATCAAAAGGCACCTCGCGTGCTCTCAAGGTGATTGGCGAGAAGTATTTAAGGCGTGAGCGGGTATCCTGCCAGAGAAGAGCAGCATATGCTGCCTCCTGCTCATAAACAAGAGACCGAGTGTCACAACATGTAGGTTAGCTCCAAACTAAGAAAAAACCTCAACTACAAAAGTAGGCTTCGCGAGGCATCTTATGCATGAATCTGACAAGATTTAGCTATGATAGCTGATTCATTTCAAGTAAAAAACAGCCATTAACACTGGAAAAAATCAAAGTCTTACCAAGTATTTTTGTCTCATTTCTAGTCCAAATATCTCATTACACTTAATATAAGACACAACTGCCTAACAAGTACTATTTCAGCCAGATATAGGGACTTGTTTGAAGACAATACATCTTGAATATCTTGTTAAATGAAAAAGTCTTGAAAACAAATTGTTTTGAGTCACATATCATATGAAACAAGCATTTTTTTTACATTTGAAGAGGTTTTTTAAGCTAATTTCGAGATCAGTTTTATCTCAAAAGTCCTAAATATCACATCTTATTTCAAGAAATCTTGACAAGCCAATTTTCACTAGTTCTATTGGCAGATTTTTTTTTGCTTATTTCAAGCAAAAACGTCTTTTATTAGTTGTTTTTTTACTTATTTTTGGTCGGGCATTTTTTCCAGTGCTCCTCCAACTTTAACCACTTTTACCGCTGGAGGTTATTCTGCGCCTGTTGTTTAACAAGTCTCAGTTTAATCCTGGAGGTGCGACAACACAAAACGTGTAAAGATTCAGTAGAAAAACACACGTTCTGGGAGTCACATGATGGAAACTGAACCATATGGCACGCCGAGGGAAGGTGGAGGCTGGTCCATGCCTGATTAAGCACATACTGTACATAAAGGGGGAGGCAAAGGGGAGAGGGGGGAGAAAAGCATGATATAGATTAATATATATATTCACAGCAAGTAAGTTTCCCACACTATGTTTACTGAACTGGTACAACGAACAGATTTTTGTGAAACATGAAAGCTTTGCACGATTTGGTGAAAAAAAATTTGCATTTCAGTGGCTTCAAACCTCGTCAAAGTCAAGGACGTCTGAATGAATAAATAGTATCATATCGCAGGAGTACAAAGCTGTGCTTCCTTCATGTTTTTCTCTCAGATGTTTCGCTAAGCGGCACCTTCATAATAAACACAATGCTGAGGCTGTCTCCCGACGCTTTTTTACCCCTCATTAAAAATTGTACATTCAAGCATTCGTACATTCCTCATCAGCTGAAAAAAATAAGAAATAAAATTTAAAAAAAACAAAACAAATCCTGAGTGGCTAAGCTCGATGATATTCACCAGACGAACGCCGACAAAAGGCCAGAGCTGGAAACGTAAAGGGCAGGAGGGGCATAAAAAGTGTCTGGCGTTGGAAGATAAAAGCCATCATTAGGGAGTAAAATGAGACGGGAGGAATAAACTGCTCCTGGTTCTCAGGATATCTCGTCAGTCTGCTAAGCTTCAACAAACAGCTCGAAAAACAGTGTCCACGCAGTCTTTAATGTCCTATGTTGGCAACATTTCCTGCTGCTGAGAAGCACAACAGCTTCACCAGTCCTTCACCTGCGAGGATGGACTGGAGCCCGCAGGAAAAATACCTTCGAAGCTGCCGTTTATGGTCAGCATCAGTGAAGACCAGGCTTAAAACTTTCCTTTCTGATAAAGCTTATAGTTAGGGATGGCTCAGGTGATCCTGGAACATCCCATAGTTAAGCTGCTATAGGCCCAGACTGCTGGGGGGCCTCATCTGTCACCTTTCCTCACTTTACTCTCTTTTTCCCCCGTTTATTTTCTCAAATGATATTATGTACATGTGACATTATTGTGGTCATTAACTTGTGGAAGATTTTCTGTGCCATCAGAGTTTGAATATGAATTTCTTATATTGAATTTTTACAGCATCAAAATCAGAGTTTGAATTGGCACAGAAAAACTTCCATATTAACTGGTGTTTCCCTGTTCCAGCAGGTATCCTTTGAATGGTGTTACAGTGGGTTTTTCCTCTTTTCTGTCTTGTCAAACCCCAGCTGGTGGAGGCGGATGGCCACCCTTCCTGAGTCTGGTTCTGCCAGAGGTTTCTTCCTGTTCAAAGGGAGTCGTTCCTCTCCACAGTCGCCTCAGGCACGCTCAGGAGGGGAGAGGACAATAATCACCGAACAATAAGCTCCTGTTCTCCCACATGTGAGGTTGCATTACCTCAAAAACTAACAACAAAAACTCTTAGAGGAAGCTACTGAGTGTATCCTCTGAGAACCGGGGCTCCACTTACCAAATACACAGAGCAGGAATAATCCAGGAATCTTTTAAAAATACATTTTTTGTGTCGTATCACCAGAGGGTGCCGGTGTAGGCGTTGGGATTCAGTAAAAGAAGTAGTTCCCGTAAAAAAAGGAAAGAAGAAGAAGAAATTAAACTGCTGTGGAGCTCCACGTGATGAACTTTACTTTCATCTGGGAATATCTGGGACATCACATCATTTCTGAGACAACTCCATCCACAAAAATGTATTTTAATGAATCCCACTTTTCTTTTTTTATCCCGTATATTCACGTTTTATATAACTCTGTTAGAATCTCAGTGTTTTTAGGGCGTTTTGGTGCATTTACAGTTAAAACGTGCATCGTTACTGTCAAATAAACGAATAAGACGGATAATTAAAATGTTTCTATTCCACCTTAATCCTTCACAAGTCTTCTTTAAGACCTTTAATGAGCATGTCAACTGTTTTGCCCCCCAGTGGAGCTTTTTTACTGTTTCTATTCACCTTCGAAACGTCTTTGAAATACAACGACAACGTAAACAGAGCTCCTGACAGGACTGCAGGCCGGGTCAGAAATAAGGAAAGCCGGAAGCGCCATAATTCATCTCTGGTTTCACAAGATTTAAACAGAGCTTTTAACAGAGCTCTTTGAAATACATTAAAGTGAGAAAAAACATCACTTTTTACTGTATTGGAGACCTTCCTTCTGTTCTGAATGGCCAGTCTTAAAGTTTTGTAACCAATGAGTGAAACCACACTGATTACCAGAGAGAAAACTGTGTAAAAAGCAGTGCTTTTACTTGTAAAAACTCATGTTTTTGGTTGTATTTTAAAAAAGCAGCGTTAAAAAGGAGCATTTATGAGCATTTCATGTCAGAAGTGTTTTAATGTGCCAAATGGCAGGTGTAAAAAAGGTTCTGCAATCATGTTAAAACAGAGGTAAATAATGGAAATTTTGGCTTGCATAGCGCCACATTAACATTCACGTGTACGTTCACATGCATGCAGCACAGCGTGGGAGGCAGAAAGCACAAACCATAACATTGTGGAGACTAAAAGAGGCACGAACACCTCCACAGAAGATACAGAAGCAGAAACACCCTGATATCCTCTCTATGATGCAGCAAACACTCTCACACTCAGAGCTCAGAGCTTCCAAAGCTTTTTCTTTTTCTGAATCTTAAAGCAGCAGCAGAAACTTCTGCAGCTCGGCCCAAACTGAAGCATTATTTATCATGCGGGAATCATGGAGTAAAGTAAGCAAAAGGAAACTGTGACGAGGAACGATTCCTCTGCAGTTTAGGCTTATTTGTTCATTACTTTATAAGAAAATGTAAAGTAACCTCATTTAGCTTTTGGGTTTTGCACCGTTTGGGATTGTTTTTTAATGGATATTTCACTTTTATGACTCACATTCTATAGAAAATGTGATAATGTACAAAAATAAAAAATAAATTAAAAAAATTGCACAACTGCTCATTTTGCACTAATAACATTTGCACAAATATCATCATAGTACAATATAATGTAAATTATCCATATACCCCATATTTTATCCATATACCCTATATTTCTTATTGGTTCAGTCTGCTCAGTTAAATTTATTTTTACCTTTATTGTTAAATGTACAAATCTGTTTCTATTTAGTTTACTCATGTTTATTATTATTATTATTTACCCTACTCTTCATACTGTAGATTTGTTTATAGCTGATGTTTTATTTTCTATTTTTATTCTATTCTATTTGCTTGTTTTTCCTTTAATTGTTTACATATCTTTTATACTGTACGCTGTTGCAACACAATAATTTCCCAAATGGGATGAATAAAGTACTTATCTATCTATCTATCTATCTGTCTATCTACAGAACATCTGGAGGCATATATCTGCGCATCTAACACAACCGTGTTCAAGCAAGCACCTTGGCAGCATCCTTGGGCAGGTCGAAGGGGATACGCTGGCGAACTTTAGGGGGCAGCTGGGTGAGAACTTCAGCCTTGAGACGCCGGATCATAATCTGGCTCAGCCGCTGGTGGAGCTCCTTCAGGTTGGACGCCCCGCGACAGTCCCACTGCCTGCGAGGTCCAAAATACCTGCAAAGACAAACTCAACTCAACTCAACTTTATTCATAAAGCCCTGAAACAAAGTGCTGTACATGAGTAAAAACACGAAATATAAGGAATAAAACATAAGAACAATGTAAAAACAATCATAAACAAAAACAATATTAAAACAATAAAAACAATAAAAGAAACAGAGTCTCATGCTGGGTTAAAAGCCAGGGAAAATAAATGGGTTTTAAGACGGGTTTTAAAAAACCCAAACGAATGAGATGAAGCGGCGCCTGCCGATGGAAATGTTTATTTAAGTACCCAGACAGAAAACACACATTTACTCTGCGGCGCTGCTGTGCAGGAACAGTTAGCGGCATTAAAACCTTCCCACCTGGGATCTGCTTTCCATCGTTTACGGCCGAGCAGCTCTGCTGGAACCGGCCTGGGGGATCCGGATTCTTTCTTTGCTTTAAGGGCACTTTGCAAAACAGGAAACTATTTTGTCCAATAGCTCTTCAACGGCAGGTTCATCCCAAAACTTTTACAATTTATCAGCCAAATGGTTTGTTAGAATAGCACTGGCGCTCCACACAAAGGCTGGTTATCTGCCACGTTGGCTGAAAGTGTGGACAAACTTCACATGGCACTGCCAAAATCTCTGGCTTCACACTTTGGTGTTTAAAGTTTGAGCTGATGAAGGATAGAAAAATACTTCTTCTAAAATGTGTAGTCTGAACCAGCAGCCTTCTTTAACCAGTTTTACTGTCTGTCTCCCAGGTTTGTGCCCACTGCAACTTCCCTTTTATGAAAGGGACAAGATGGAAAGCTCAGATGGCACCGCCTGGTGTCTCAAAGCAGGCATCCCCCAGTCACAATAAGAGCTATCATATACAAAGTGTTATCACTGATGGCGCCAATCCCATCCCCAACCTGGCTGCCAACTTTGATGGACATCCAAAACAATGCATTTGATGTGTTTGTTCACACGTGTAACTGATCGTCGCTGGGAAATAGCAGCCAGCTGGCATCTGACGCTTGGCTTGGGTTGCCTGGCTCTCACATCAGACTCTTACCTTCGCACCAACGCCACTCCAGTCTCAGGTACAGCCCACCTTATCCCAACAGACACAACCTAATGCTAGGTGACATCTACCTAAACTGGGCCACTTTCACATAAACCATAAAGAGTAGAAGAATGAGAGAATTATGCCTTCTGGATTCTCATTTCTACTGGTTGGACCAAATCAGAGGAGGTAGTAAGATTTATTTAAGATTAGAGAACACCTTATTGGCCATTTGATAACATGCTCAAAGAAGGTTTGGGCAGGATGAAAGATCAGAAGCTTTGCATTTATTAAATGAAGCAAAGATCTGGAGCTACATGTAGCGACGTTCCCCATCGAACTTAGTGAGCTTAAATATTTACATCCAAATGAGACAAAGGTGTCGAAAGCTTGTAGGATCTTCGCAATAAAACTGTCATTAAAGGGTCAGAATACTTATGTAAATGGCACATTTCAGTGATGTATTCGTATTAAATGAACAAAAAAAACTGAATACTAACATGCTAACATAGGTCTAATGCAACAAAATGTGGAAACTTTCCATTGCCACCATTTTCTTAGCCATTTAAAGGCCAAAAATCCATTTTTAAAGGGTTTTATAAATGCCTGGAGGGTGAAAAAAAAAAAACAGCCAGTACCAGTAAACTAGAAGAATTAGAAAATGAGAAGACATTTGGAAAATGTCACCTGTAATGGGCATTGCAGTATTTCTTGGCGTAGTCTGACCACGTTCCAAACCTCTTGGGATACAGAGCATCAATCTGCATGAAAAGCTGTGGGAGACACAGACAGGTAATAAAATTAAGAGCAAGTTTGTACAAAACAACTAATTAATGCAAGGGGGAACGATCTGTGAAAAGCTGGAAGGATACTGCGTGATGACAATTTAGCAATTAAGCCATTAATATCTTTACTGCCCAGCATCCCGCTCATCTCACATTTGAGTCGTAGCAACAACAACTGACAACATCAAAAGTTTAATAAATCAAAAGATAAGGTAAAGAAAAGAGCAATAAAACACTTAACCGCAGATATATCGACCTAACAATGGCACTTTCTAACGTTCCGTTTGTCGGCTTTATCAGCCTATAGCAGTGGCTGATATTTATCTTCGACTTTGCCCTGAAGCTGATTTTAAATTTGGTGGGAACAAATATTCTTTCTTGGCCTTGTAAGCACAGAAAAATCATTGAGTTGGTAATTGTTCAGCAGGCCATGAAGTCTTTGGAAACTTTTTTTTGTATGTCAAACAACAAATCTTTTTATGTGCAGGGTTGTAATTTCAGATGAAACTATTTGTGCCAAATAAAAGACGCTGAAATACTTTAAAACTGTTCTGTTATTTCATAAAACATATTTTCCATCACTTCCTCGGCATTGAAAGGAAAGTAAATTAAAAGAGCAATCAATATTGGCAATCAGCCATCTGGCAAAATTGGAATTTGACAGTTTAACTTTGGTATAGGCCCAGAATGTCTTGAAGAATAGGTGCACCCGTATAAACAAAAATGATTTGCTTCTTACAGGGGCTGTGTTAGCTATTAGCAAATGAGCAGCAAAAATTACTTATATAAGGAAAACTTAAGAAAAGTTCAGTTCATGAACAAGTAAACACACCCAACCATTTCAGAGCCCTCTGCAGTATATCAAGACAACTAGCTTACTGTGACTTAAGTTAGCCAACAGTAAATATAGCTGTGTCAGTGACATTAGCTTACAGCTTTTCTGTGCTAATGTGCTAATGTTACACTGTGTTTTTAGCAGCTACAAACATCCTGTAATTGCTAAAAACACCAATTAAAATTCAACAAATCCCTAGTTTTTAAATGTTTTCTTACTTAAACTAGCCTGCGGTGGCTAATATTAGCTAGCTTTGTTAGCAAAGCTTTGACTGCTGGGTGGCACAGTGTAACTGACATGCTAAGATAAGCTAACTAGCTAGCTTTATTAGCAACGCTTTGACTGCTGGGTGGCACTGTGTAACTGACATGCTAAGACAAGCTAACTAGCTAGCTTTGTTAGTAAAGCTTTGACTGCTGGGTGGCACTGTGTAACTGACATGCTAAGACAAGCTAACTAGCTAGCTTTGTTAGCAAAGCTTCGACTGCTGGGTGGCACTGTGTAACTGACATGCTAAGACAAGCTAACTAGCTAGTGTCACAAATGGTTGTAATTTTCCTCCCACTTATCTACCTTTTGACAGTGAAATATTTGTTTTAAAAGTTACATTTCTTTGTATTACATTTTGTGTCTTAACCATGTCCTGATTAGGCAGCAGGGCGTTGTAGCTACTACTTCTTTCACAGCAGACATTTAGGTTTGTCTAAGCACTAACAGCACTGGTGTAATTCATAATGTGCTTATATTGGGAAATTTGATTGGACTAAACCATTGTTCACAAACTTTACCTCACCTGTGCTTTTTTCCTTTTGCTATAGCAAGAGAAAACGTGGCCAATCTTGTTTAAATTCACATACCGTTCACCTTCTTGTGTTTGAAGGCTGTATGTAACGTGTATGTAAATGTAAAACAGAGACCTTAACTGTGCCAACAGTTTTTGTTTGCAGTTTTTTTTGCCCAAGGTCCTGCTGTCCTTCGCCTAGTTTACTGTACCAGTCTGCACACGGTGTGCAACTGAGCGGTAATCTGTGTCATTTGCAATTATCCAGGTCAAACTGCTGCACTGGAAAAAATCTAAATCTTACCAAGTATATTTGTCTCATTGAGTATCTCATTACACTTGATATAACACACAATTGCCTAACAAGTACCATTTCAGCACGATATAGGGACTTGTTTTAATACATTACATCTTGAACATCTTGTTAAGTGAAAAAGTCTTGAAACCATCTTGTTTTGAGTCATATTTCACATGAAAGAAGCTATTTTTTCCATTTGAAAAGGTTTTTAAGCTAATTTCAAGATCACTTTTAACTCAAAAGTCCCAAATATCACATCTTATTTCAAGAAATCTTGACAAGCCGATTTTCATTAGTTCCATTGGCAGATTTTTTTTTGCTTATTTCAAGCAAAAACGTCTCGTATTTGTTGTTTTTTTACTTATTTTTAAAGGAGCATTTTTTCCAGTGTGTGCAGTCGAACTCGGTGGGGATCTGAAAAATCTGATAACACAAAGAAAACCAGTGCGCTAAACAACTTAAAGCCATTTCTTTCACTTGATTTTAGCAAATAAAGAGTGAATTTACATCCCAGGTTGCAGCAAAGGCCCCAGACAGAGTGAACTCGCTGCATTCCCGTCAATTTGCCTCCATTTCTGAAGTAATGGCAGGTAATCATCAGAAAGGCACTTTGAATAAGCAGCCACAGTGAAGAGGGCTGTTCTAAATTCAGCATTTGTTCAACAGCAGCTTTGCATTTTCTCCCCTCACACTGTTGATATAATAGGTGGGAGGAATGAGGGCACATCATGAACAGTGCGGCGTGCCCTGAGCGGTGTGTGTGCGAGCTCCATGTCAGAGCCGCGGTGAGTAATGATGGCAGCGAGGAGACTGGCACACGGGCAGGGACAGGGCTTATCAGCTTTATGCTGAGGATGATAAAATGTTATATTCGCTTCTGGATCCTCGTGGCACAGAAAGAGATGATATCTAAAAACCTAACCAACTGCAGGCAGTCACTGGCAAAAACAGGATGGTATTCATCACACACACACACGCCAAGTATCTAACACACACTCGCATTTTCTTGATGACACATCTTGAGATTTCTAACAAGTGTGAACTTCACTTTGTTTTGGAATTAATTAGATGCCTGAATTTCATCAGTTAATTATCATGATCCAGGCAATAATTAAGTTTTTCCTCATGACAGCACAATCCAAGTCTCGTCTAACATAAATAGTTTGATACCATCGCCAGAAAATCTACGATATCAGCCCCTGATAGACGGTCAAACAGTTTATCGTCACCTCACTGTGCAAACCAGGCCGACATACCTTAGCTACCACAAACCTAAAGGTACAAGCTTTTCAAAATTAAAACTTTTTAATAGGGCTGGGCAACGATTAAAATGTTTAATCTAATTAATCGCATGATTTCCCTGATTAATCACGATTAATCGCAGTTGTACGCAAAATCCAAAAATGAATTCAAAAGTAGTGTATAGCTTTTAGCATTTAGTTTTATTTTAAATGTGTTGCCATATGAATGAAAGTGCCATAACATTTGTTGTGCAAACACACTTTTAACATCAGCATCTTTCTGTAGTTTTTATGTAGAAGCCTCGCTCCACTGTCTGTTTCCTTGAATGACTTGCTGCTATCAGTTGTGTGTTTTGTCTTTAAGTGATATTTTAGACTGGAACTACTACGCTGAGAAGACAATTCAACTTGGCAGTGTTTACAGATGACTTTGGTTCTGTCGACTCCGCCGTCTGGAAGAACTTTAAAATGAAAATGGCCGAGTAAAAGTTCCGTACCCTTCTCCATGTTTGGTGGATCCGCCGATTACTTTCTTTTCCGGTTCCACAGCAGACAGCAACAGACTTTTACAAAATAAAAGCCTGTGAGCAACAGACTTTTACAAAATAAAAGCTTGTGAGCAACAGACTTTTACAAAATAAAAGCCTGTGACCAACAGACTTTTACAAAATAAAAGCCTGTGACCAACAGACTTTTACAAAATAAAAGCCTGTGCGCAACAGACTTTTACAATAATAAAATAAATAATAAAACAGGGGTGGTTTGTGGCGTAGTGGGTTGAGCAGGCGCCCCATGTACAGAGGCTACAGTCCTCGCTGCAGCTGGTTCGAGTCCCGCATCGGACGGCCCTGTGCTGCGTGTTGTTCCCCCTCTCTCTGCCCCCTGCTTCCTGTCTCTCTGAATTTCTCTATCCATTAAAAGGCACAAAAGCCCCCAAAAAAATGTTAAAAATGTTATTTTATTATTATTTTTTCTTTAAAAACTGCGTTAATGCGTGATAAAATATTTATCGGCGTTAAATAATTAGCGAGTTAAGGCGATAATAACGAGTTAACTCGCCCAGCCCTAGTTTTTAAGCACCAAAAAGTCTACATTCATAAATGAACCCTGATATCCTGGTTTCTGTGGAACATATTCACAGGCGTTCATGTCCAACACAGTTCATTTAGCAGAACCAAGTTTCTAAACCGAGATGACAAGGCAGTTCAATTTATCAGTTACCAAAAAAAAAAAGAGGGGTGGAAAGTGTCATAAGGGAACACAGTACAGAAGAAAACAGTGTTTTCAGGCCAGTAAAAAAGCAACAGAGTGAGTCCAAAAGGCAGCAAAATGTGGAGCACTTAAAACGACACGAGGGCATAAATATATGCAACTAAGTATTAGTTTCCTTTGTAAAAACACTGGATGATATTCTCAGTTATGTGCGTCGCTGTCAGCCCCATCAGGTGCCGTTTCTGTTAAATGTGGCAGGTTGAAACGTACCCATGCTATGAATATTTTACCCAAAGAGTTCAGAGAATCTAAAGCTACTGCATGCTGCTGATGCTGCAAAACGAGGAGAGCAGAAGAACACCGAGAGAGAAACCTTCAGGAATTTACACGTTTCTACAAGTTTTTATGATCGAGTTACTTCATTACTGAGTCAACAAGAAATGATAAACAATGAAAACGCACTTCTTAAAGCGGCGTTATTACAATCCAATGACTGCCAACTGCATTTTTACCCCCCAGAGGACGTTGTGTAATATCTGTGAGCAAGAAAACCTTCTGCAGCTCCATTGTTGTCCTGCATTAAAACCAACTTTAGTTGAAACCATCTCTTTTAAACACTAATAAGAAATGTGTATTAATTAAGTAAAAAAAAAAAATAGCCCTCAATTAACAGTATTATTTCCTACTACTTAACAACCCGAACCTTCTTTCACATTAAAAACAAACATCAACAGTTTTTTCTTTTAAAATCATTAAAATCAGCTTTTCACAATGAAATATTTAGTCAAAACAGCAACAAATTTCATCTTTGATCAATATAATGATTAAAAAGGGGCGTGGAGAAAAGATGGTGATTATCTTTTTTCATGCAAACACTGGGGAATGACCCTTTTAAATCAGATTTAACAGGAAAAACCTCCTTTTGAGACTCGATTCGTCTCCAAAACGACGGTCAGTCATGTACAGAAATTCATTTTATGGGAAAAGTTGCTGCTTTTTGCGTAGCAGTTCTGCTCTAAAATTAGGTTTTTGGCTAAAAGAAGCATCTAGCTTTGCTTTGTTAGGATTATTTATGTTTAAGGCATCCACCCAGTTTTATTTCTACACCTTTTTTACAGGGTTCGATGTGAGGTCTAAACCTCACAGTTTAGCTGATTTTATAACTGTTAAACTCTTTGAATAAAGATCAAGGATATGAGATTAATATGAGTTTATTTAGGCAAAAAGTATTAAAAAAAACAAGCTCTCGGGGGCTTTGATGTGTTGCACGCAGGACATTTTGGTGCATCTTCTTTTGTTTTGAATGATTATGGGACCTTGGAGTTGTTGTGTTTTTACAAAGCTCAAACACATTTTTTGCACTGCGACTGCAAAGCAGAAGGAAAACGAGCCTCGATTTTTCTCCAAGATGAAGAGGCTCATTCTGCACGTCTTCTGCGTAATTAGGAAACACGATAAAATTGATGATAATTAACTGCCGGGCCGTCGTAAGTGATCACTTTAACGCATCACATGACAAAGTAACGGCCTTCCAGGGCCTGTGAATGTACGACGCTGCATCAGAGGCCGTCATCGCACTGGAAAAAAAATCAAAGTCTTACCAAGTATATTTGTCTTATTTCTAGTCCAAATATCTCATTACACTAAATATAAGACACAACTGCCTAACAAGCACTATTTCAGCCAGATATAGGGACTTGTTTGAAAACAATACATCTGGAATATCTTGTTAAATGAAAAAGTCTTGAAAACAAATTGTTTTTGAGTCACATATGAAGCTGATAACAAGCTTTTTTTTTTACATTTGAAGAGGTTTTAAAGCTAATTTCAAGCTCACTTTTATCTCAAAAGTCTTAAATATCACATCTTATTTCAAGAAATCTTGACAAGCCAATTTTCACTATGTCCATTGGCAGATATTTTTGCTTATTTCAAGCAAAAACGTCTTGTATTTGTTGGTTTTTTTAACTTATTTTTGGAGGGGCATTTTTTCCAGTGCGGGGTGAAGCAGCGTTTCTTATCGACTCTGTGGCGTCTTCACGTTGGATTTTCTATTCTCAAAGTCTTCCTCGGTGTCCGCAGCTGCAGTTCTGGAATGTGGCTGCAATCTGCAGCACACCTGCAGCCTAACACATAAAACAATGGTATAATAAATCATTATGCAGAGGGGGAACAGCTCGGCCTCTCTCCAAACACTGTTGTCCTGTGAATAGCCCTTCTTATTGTTTCTAAATTCAATAGAAATTGAATCTCTCCTCCTCCTGCGTTTCTTTTTATTACTCGTCTCGTTTATTGCGGCGCCGGGTCTGTTCATATCAGCCTCTGTAAATGAAGTTTTTGCAACAAAGGTTATTGAAATAAGACCATGGGATCCTGGAGGATGAGTGATGCCAAAGAGAGTTAATTGGCTTTCTGAATGTTGGATCAGAGTGGAGCATGTTACCATGGCGATCTACCTGCTTCGTAGGGTGGAACACCTTTCTGAGAGCCACAAACCGGCCGGCCGCTCGTCACCAGTGTGGCCTCAAGAGTCCCGTTTTCATCACGGACTGAAGGCAGTTTCTCCTCGTCCTCGGCTCCATTTTTAATCTTTTATTAAATTTTTTGAAGCAGGGTGAGGAGGAATTTTTGGATTCTGCAAGGTTTAAGTCATCCGGGGGGGAGGAAAACAAAACTTCCTGCTTCCCCACAAGGCGTCATTAAATTTTCATTACAGTCAAACCAGAGATGGGGACTCGAGTCACTGTGACTTGGACTCAAGTCGACTTAGAGTCGCTGTTTTGACGACTTGTGACTTGACAAAAAATAAAAGACTTGAGACTCGACTCGGAAGTTAAAGACTCGGCACTTGACTTGAGACACGATGACTTGAATGACTTGAGTGTTATTCAGACAGCCAGACGACAACTTCGAACTTTGTTCGTCATTTGAAGATCCATTTCTGACCACTAAGTGCTCGTCAAATTAGCTAATATCAGAGATGGGACCAAGTCACACATGTGCAAGTCCCAAGTAATTTTTTCTTGGGCAAGTCAAAGTCAAAGTCAGGTCACCTTACTATTGCAATTTGACCTGCAGAATCTGATCTTAATAAAGTGAAAAGACAAGATATAAGTAACTGTCCCCCACCCCGTATCATATCAAGCTAATGTTAGCTAACTACCGACTAGGCTAACAGGATAATATTAGCTAATTTGACAAGCACTTACTGGTCAGAATGGATCTTCAAATGACGAACAAAGTTCGAAGTTATGCTAGATGCTTAACACTCAAGTCATTCAAGTCATCGTGTCTCAAGTCAAGTGCCGAGTCTTTAACTTCCAAGTCTGAGTCGGGTCTCAAGTCTTTTATTTTTTGTCAAGTCACAAGTCATCAAAACAGCGACTCGAGTCGACTTGAGTCCAAGTCACAGTGACTTGAGTCCCCATCTCTGGCTAATATTATCCTGTTAGCCTAGTCGGTAGTTAGCTAACGTTAGCTTGATATGATACGGGTTGGACACATTGGCCAATGATGTTTACTGACAGTTACTTATATCTTGTCTTTTCACTTTATTAAGATCAGATTCTGCAGGTCAAATTGCAATAATAAGGTGACTTGACTTGACTTGAAAAAATTACTTGAGACTTGAAAGCTAAGACTTGAGACTTGCACATGTGTGACTTGGTCCCAACTTCATTACCTCTTCAGGTCGGCCCAGAGCCGGGGTGCCGGTGAGCAGGATGGCCCGCTTGGCGCTCTGAATCACGGGAGCAAGAATCTTCGTCCGCGCCGCGTTCCTGGATTTGAGGTAATGCGACTCGTCCACCACCACGATGGCGAACTGCTGCCTGTTCAGAGCCTCCACCAGGGGGCGAGCGTCAGTAGTGAGCAGGCCGTAGCCCAACACCGTCACCTTACTGCTGCCGATGCCCCTGGAAGGACAAGAGCACAAAACCTACATCAGCCATCAGGAAACAACACCAAACGAAGTTAAGGAAAGTATTAGTTATTTAAGTTAAGGAAAAAAAAAACACATTGCTCTGTTTCCCCCCAAAGATCAATGAATGAATGATTTCTTCAATAAAGAAGGAGCTTTGCTCATCCAACCAGCAGCTGTTACACAAACATGCTGCACTTGAAATAAACTAAATATTCAGATTTCATGAGCCGAGAAAAAGAATTGATCGCGTTTGCTGCGTGTTGATGCAGGATATCTGCTGCACACACATTTTAAACCGCAAGGAAATAAATGTTTGCCGAATAATTTTGGTTTGGGACGATGAAGACGTTTCCGTTCGGGGAGATTTTAAAGGTTTAAACTGTTTAAAAACAGGAATAAATGAAGATTCTGCTCGTCATATATAATGACTGCTGCACAGACTTGTTAAAACAAAGGAAATTGATATAATTTTCATGTATTGTTGATATATATATATATATATATATATGTTGTCAAAAAATGACCAAAAGCTGCTTTTAAACCACTCAAACCAAAGTGCTCTGCATCTTACATCAAATCATTAGAACATAACATGCCTAAAACCTGCAAAAACAATTCCTAAAGACTCTAAAACAGCTCCTTCAGGCCTACATGAAGCCAACTAAACAACCCTTTGGTGCAAATTAAATATACAAATATCCATAAATATATATTTTCATGTGGATATCTGACTTTTTATTTGAAAATCTTACAGTTCCAGCTCAAGTCGGAAGACATTTTATGACTCTTTAAACAAGCTGGAAAGCTCTTATTTAGGTTTTTTAATACATCAGAATGACAGGAATCAGTGGAACAGCAGATATGGTTGTTTTTCTCATCACAGAGCCCCCTTCTCACCGACCTACTGCCGCATTATGTCCGAATGCAGGCATGAATCTTTAACCGTGGCTAACTGATGAATAACTTGTTTGTTTTTTGTGATTTTCTGAACAAACGTTACTCGGATAGAAGGAAATTATTAGTTTATTATAGCAGCAAAGGGCTACAGATGTGGTGCAGTGAGCCTTTAGCATCAGATAAAGTCAAAAATATGCATTTCTTTGTTGGATGGAGTCACATTGGTAAAAAAAAATGGAGCACTGTGGCACAAATAGGTGGATTTATTTGCCTTTTTAGCATAAATTCGCATAAGAAAAGGGAAGAAAATGTCTCCTAAAGTCTTCATATTTAACTCAGAGATGAGTGTTAACAGTTAACATCTGTTCACATGCTCTGGTGTTTATTGGCTTCAAAAACGGAGCCCCGAAGGTAGAGCAAACCGAATCATTCAACACACACACACAAACACACACTGAGACAAACTGCTCGACACAGACTTGTAAAAGAATCCATTCCTGGGTTGTGTTGCCACTTCTGCATTTTTTCAGCAAAGCTACGCGCAGCTGTTCCACAAACACACGGGTACACAGGCCACACGTAAACAAATAACGCATGCAGGCGACTGACAGCAGCATGAAACTGGATCCAAGAAAAAAAAGGAAAAACATTTCCAGCATCTGTCAGGCTTTAATTCCTCGCCTCTGCCTCACAGACACACACATTTCAGAGCTGGAATAAGGTGCCATTCATGTTCTACAAAGGCACCGGGGAGTCTCAATCCTGAGAGGTGCTGCTGCATAATTTCTTCTTGCCTGCGCGTTCACTCATTAACACACTCGGTTCAAGGGCACGTTTTTTTCCCCCAGAAGGTGTTCGCAACCTCTTTGCACCTCGTCGGCGCTGGCAGGCGGCGAGCCCTCCCCTCCAATCCCAGTCACAAATACAGGAAGTTTGCATCATTCGATAATGAAAAACAGGGAAAAAGTTGGGCTCCAAAGAGCAGCTTTCAAGGCTGCTTCTCTTAGATTCTCTTCATTGGCTCCCTGTTAAATTCAGAATAGAATTTAAGATTCTTCTCCTCACATATAAAGCTCTTAATGACCGAGCTCCATCATATCTTAAAGATCTCATCGTAAGATATTTTCCTAACAGAGCACTTCGCTCCCAAACTGCAGGTTTACTTGAGGTTCCCAGAGTTTCTAAAAGTAGAATGGGAGGCAGAGCCTTCAGTTATCAGGCCCCTCTCTGTGGAACCAGCTGCCAGTAAATGTCCGGGAAGCAGACACCCTTTCCACTTTTAAGACCAGGCTTAAAACTTTCCTTTTTGATAAAGCTTATAGTTAGGGATGGCTCAGGTGATCCTGAAACATCCCATAGTTCAGCTGCTATAGGCCCAGACTGCTGGGGGGCCTCATCTGTCACACCTTTCCTCACTTTACTCTCTTTTCCCCCGTTTATTTTCTCAAATGATAGTATGTACATGTGGAAGTTTTTCTGTGCCATCAGAGTTTGAATACGAATTTTTAATATTGAATTTTTACAGCATCAAAATCAGAGTTTGAATTTGAAAAACCAACAGTGTAAAAAAAAAAAAAAAAAAAAAAAAAAAAAAAAAAATTTAAAAAAAAAAATTCAATGGAAAAACTTCCCACCGTTTCCCTGTTCCAACAGACATCCTTTGAATGGTGTTACAGTGGTTTTTGGAGTTGGACTTTATTATTCAAGTGCCTTGAGATGACATTTGTTGTATTTGGCGCTATATAAATAAAAATGAAGGCTCAATGCACAGAAGTAAAACCTGAATAAAGAGCTGTGGAAACGGTTCATCGAGGACAGCATTTTCATTTCACAACATTTCACTTCTCGTTCAATACTGCAGACGCCACCTGGACACAATTCGTCTGTCAGCGCCGTCAGACATCAGCGGCTCCTGACACAGAGGGCCACTTTGACATTAATTCATCGGCCCCACCTTTTGCCGCCTGTCACGCCGCCTCACGTTCACAAGATGTGACCGAGTGTGCTCATGTTTTTATTAACTCTCTTTAGGGTGAGTTACGACCGCCCGCGTGAGCAGGAGGTATCACACGTTAGAAGGGCAGCTCCTCTTTAAGGTGGAATAATGGACGCAACCTTTCACTTACATGATGATCATTATTGCAGAGACATCTGGAGCAGATGCACGCTGATGAGCCTCGGTTCTAATCTCCTAAATAACACGCGTCGTTTTGCCTTCAGCTGCTTATTGTATTTGTAGATAATCAGAAACAATTCAAATATCACAAACATTTACAGTTCGTGCCTCTGAAATGGGAATATTTGCTGGTTTTCTCAGCAGAAAATGACCTCAGGTATAGTTCCTTAGATTGCTGACCACATGATATTTAATAAAACTGCCATTTTTCCCCATTAAAAGCCGTTCTAAGCAGCAATAATCTGTGTAATATGCAGCATTAAGTGCCCTGATCACACCTTTACTGTCCATTTGAAGCATCTTTTTGTACTTGCATCCATGAAGATGATCTTAAATCTTATCGAGGTGATTATTTCGATAAGATTTTGATATCGAGGCTCATCTCTCTGTGCTGCAGGACTGAGAGGTTCAGGAGGTCCTTTGTTCCCACAGCACTGGAAAAAATGCCCCTCCAAAAATAAGTAAGAAAAACAACAAATACGAGACGTTTTTGCTTGAAATAAGCAAAAAAAAAATCTGCCAATGGAAAATCGGCTTGTCAAGATGTCTTGAAATAAAATGTGATATTTGGGACTTTTGAGTTAAAAGTGATCTTGAAATTAGCTTAAAAACTCTTCAAATTAAAAAAAAAAAAAAAGCTTGTTTCATGTGAAATCCGACTCAAAACAATTTGTTTTCAAGACTTTTTCAATTAACAAGATATTCCAGATGTATTGTATTAAAACAAGTCCCTATATCTGGCTGAAATAGAACTTGTTAGGCAGTTGTGTCTTATATCAAGTGTAACTAGATACTCAATGAGATAAATATACTTGGTAAGATTTAGATTTTGTCCAGTGAGCCATTAGGCTTTTTAACAGTGACTGCTGTGTTCTTCTCAAATTGATTGATTGATTTTTATTTTTTTATTTAGTCATTTATTATCATCATTATTATTATTAGTTAGTAGTAGTATTTTCATTAGAATTGGTATTATTATTGTTGTTGTTGATATACAATCATTGTAAATATTAATAATTTCCTAAGCTACTTGACTAATTTGAATTTCCCCCATTGGGGGATGAATAAAGTATTTTTCTATTCTATTTTCTATTCTATTTGACTTATATTCAACTCCTAAAAAAAATACATAATGCAGCTTTAAGTGGCAGCGGCTGAGTTTCACGTCGACCATACAGCGTACGTTTGGGCGTCATGAGCGTTAACCTGTAACTGTCTTCGCTTCCTTGCTGTGACCGAGGGGTAAAAGTCTGCAGATTTCTGCAGGATTATCACGGATGTCAGAAAACGAACCAAAGACTCGGGGACAGCTTATGTGCAGAATATTCTGAGAAGCTATGAGGTCAGTAGGACCGTTCACCCTGTGGCTCCAGCTGGTGTGCTGGATCTCGTTTAGCTCGTGCACTGTCTGAAACCATGGTAACCACGGGATGACATTGAGCCGTCTGGGTGTATTATAAATAACTGCGCCTTTATTATTTCTTCAGCTTTCCCCTCGCTGTGGAGCTCTGATGGTGCCAGGTCGCCTCCCTTATAAAAGGCCTGAACAAACACACCCAGGACCAAGTGTTGGGTTACAGTCTCACTTCAATCTGCTCTGAAGAGGCAGAACTCTGACGAGTGGGCTTCCCACAGTCTGCAGGGTCCAGGTGGGAGACGGCTCGGCCTGAATCGCTGCTGGGATTCCCTCCAACGGGGCAGAAGGTGTCGTTTCAGGTTTGGAAGTTGGGTTCGGAGCACTGATCTGTGTTTGATGAGCTTATTTCTAAAGGTTTTGAACTCGTCTGTTCACGTGGCTCCTGCTGCACAGTTAATCAGCTATAAGAAGGACACCAGAGGGTGAGTTTCAACCAGAGGAGCATCACGTTTCTAAGCCTTCCTGGGGAGGTTTATGCCAGGCTGCTGGGAAGAGGAGTCCGGGAGATAAAACTCAGATTCAGGAGGAGCAAAGACATTTTTGTCCTGGTTTTTATCTCTAAAAGTATACAGTAGTTCGTACAACCAGTTTTCCTGTGTTTTGTGGACTTGGAGAAGGCTTCTGACTGTGTCTTAAACACTGGGGGAGTAAAACAAAGAGGTGGCCGGATGCTGTCGTGCTAAAGAGGGAGATGAGCTGACCAAAAAAACCGAGATTGAGATGAGCTCAGAGTAGATTTGCTGCTCCATGGAAAGGAGAAATGGTTCAGGAGGCCTTCTGGATGTGTCCCCGGTGTTCAGAGCCTGTCATTTTTAGGGATTCGTTTTATATTTTTATCTATATCTTATTTATATTTTCCTTTTTTATTTATATCCCCGTCGAGCTACGTCTTATTTCTGACCGGGCCTCTTCAAATCGAGGCTAAAAACTACTTATTTAGGATTGCTTTTAATACCCATCATCTATAAAGCTCTGAATGGTCCAGGACCAGAATGCATCAGTGACCTCCTGACCCAGTATGAGCCTTCCAGAGCCCTCAGGTCATCTGGATCCGGTCTTTTATCAGTTCCCAGAGTCAGAACCAGACATGGAGGAGCTGCATTCAGCTTCTATGCTCCACATGTCTGGAACAAACTCCCAGAAAGCCTCAGATCAGCTGAAACACTCAGTGGATTGAAGACACACCTATTTTCAGCTGCGTTTGAACAAAGCTCCAAATCTGAAGCTTGAATTTCAAAACTTAATCACATTTTAACTCCTGATTTCATCTATTGTTCTTATTTCTTTCTTTTTTGTTTAAAACTTAAATCATGCTTTTTATTGCTGCTGCTTTAATGTCTCTGTAAAGCACATTGAATCGCCTTGTTGTTGAATTGTGCCGTACAAATAAACTGGCCTTGCCTTGCCAGTAGTATGATGACACTTTTATCTTCATCGATTTTGTTGTATTTTATTGCTTTCACTGTTCTTTTATTGTTTTTACAAATTCCTCTCTTTATTTATTACCTGCTGTAAAGCACTTTGGTACATCGTAATGATTGTAAAGGGCTGTATATATAAATTACATTTACATTTTCCAGCAGGGCAGAATATGTGAGACTCACAGTGCACGAGTCTCACGTGTACTGTGCTAATTTATGGATGTAATAACTCAAAGATGATTGTCAGACTTGTTAAGACAAGGTGGAACAACCAGTATTCACCACTTTAAAGACAGAAAATGTCATGTGATCACCCAGATGTGGAGGCTCGTACCCTAATTGTGTTGCAGTCATACATGAGAGCAAAAGCTCTGAAACACGGGTGGGGACGGTGGGGTGACCTACATGGTGTGGCTCTTGTTTTCCACCAGATTGATGTCTCCGGGCTGCAGCTCGGGGATCCACCTCTCCAGCTCCTCGATCCAGGGATATTTGAGGGATGAGGGCACCACCACCAGCAGAGGCCACTCCCGCCTGTAGGCGTACGCCACCGCGATGGCCTGCACCGTCTTCCCGAGCCCCATCTGGGTCGGACAGAATCAACACATGGCAAAAGGGGGAGAAAAACAAGTCAATCGTGCAGCGATTCTGCAGCAAATTGCATATGACGGCTGAGCTGCTGCGAGGCCCAAGAGTAATAAGGTCTCAGAATGATTCCAGTGTCAAAACCGATTAGGCACACGGGAGTGCGGCGCAGGGCTGACAAATTAATTTGGAAGGCATGCAGCAGAAGTCTCCGCTTCTTTTTTTTTTCCCGTTTCTGCGGAAATAGATTTCACGTGTGAGCGCGGCGTGTGCTTACCTCATCAGCAATCATACATCTGGAAGACAAAGAAGATGGAAAACATGCATTAGACGGGTTCTGAAGCCCAGAGACGGTTTCAGCAGGCAGCAGACTTTATCGTTTACAGATGAAGACAACAACCCAATGGCAGAAGGGCTTCGGGAGACTGGCTCCCATTCAGAAAACACCTCCTGTCAGATCTCACACCCTTTTGGCGCACAAGCACAAAGTCAGCGCAAACTCCGCCACTCTCGGACGAATCTGTCACCAGTAATTTATTGGAAGTCTGCACCAGGACTTTGCTTTCTTGTGTTGTTTTTGCTGTTCAATAAATGTGATATTTCTGTGTCTGAGGCAGCAGAATACAGCAAGATAAAAGAGAAAGATGCACGCATGTGATACATCGACTTAAGGGTTTTATCTAAATAGTAGATATTAGACTTGTTGAGGAAATTTTTTGAATTAGGACTATTTATTCATCTAAAAAGGCTGAAACAACAGACTCAAGCATGTGTTTTTCCTTTGTTAAGCCACTAAAACTCTGACCTATGAATGATTCAGGCATGAAAAAAGGCTCCTAACTCAAGGGATGAGCCAGTGTTCAGCATCTGTGAAAAACAGCAAAGATAACACAGTCTGACAGACAGAAAACAGGATTTCTGCAGCAACAAGGTGATTCCCAAAGAGCTGTTAGCTGAAAACTTGGCATATCTCAGCATGGTGTGCAGTGTGTCCTTAAAACATTTGAGGAAACTGGACCAGTGGAGGACAGAAGAAGAAGTGTCAGGCCTAAAGAACTATCTACAGCAGATGAACAGGATCTGAAAGTGATGTCCTTAAGAAAGAGGAAAACATCCAGCAAAGCCCTGACACAGGAGCTGAGAGATGCATCTGGACCTTCAGCTGATCCATCTGCTGTTGGCCCAAGCCTCATCAGAAATGGGCTCCATGGAAGGGTGGCTGTCAGGAAGCCGTTCTTAAGGAAGGGAAACAGGGAGAAAAGGCTGAGCTGTGCCAAAGGACACAAGAAGTGGGCTGAAAATCAGTGGCAGCGGGTCTGATGGAGGGATGAATCCTCCCCAGAGCCCGGAGCTCAACATTACTGAAGCAGTGTGGGGTCATGTTGGCAGAGAACGGAACAAAAGGCAGCCCACATCCAAAGAAGAGCTTTGGGATGTCCTTCAAGAAGCCTGGAGAAATATTCCTGCAGACTCCTTAAAGAAAGGACAGAAAGCTCGTCTGAGAGGGTTCAGGCTGAGTTGGAGGAGAAAGGAACTCAGAGCAGATATTCACTTTAAAGCTGCTCAGAACTGAACAAACTCTGTTTCTCTACTTATAAACTGTATTTAGATTCTTCTTGGCAATAAAAAAAAAAAAGAAATGATGTGAGGCTCAAGACTTCCGTACAAAAAGATAAAATCTCCAAACCTCTACGCTGATAACGTTTGTTACAGACTATAAGCTCATACAGCTCGTTTTGATTTATATTTTCATACATTATTGACAGAATGCTGCTGAGATCAGTAACCACGGTAACCAATAACACGTGGAATCATAGAAGAAGCCATAAATGCACAGCTTTGCCAAACTTAAGTTTCAGATCTCCTGTTTCCAGAGAACAGGACTGAGCCTGAACCTGCATCCATTCAGAATGTTTAAGCCTCCAACGAGTCCCGCCTGAACACCAGCAGGAACAATGATGGTGCGACACATTTCTCCGCTGAAGTCGTCCCTGTGGAGAATATGCAGTAAAAACCAACCTCTGGCTCTCTGTGTCCGGTGGGCCGGGGCCCATTGTCTTGACCTTGCTTATTCATAAATGCTTCCAACATCATGTCAGAGCAAACAGAGCAGCTCTGAATACCTCAGACACAGCCTCTCATTATTCTTTCTCCTCCCCCTCCTCCCCTTCCTCCCCCCATCTCCGCCCCATTTCTCTCTTTCAGCTGAGGAACATGATTAATGTGCACCTTGCCACTGGTGGTTTTTCTAATTGCCAGCACACCGGCCCAGTCAGCGTAATCCAAAGACACTCACACGCACATACAGGATCCGGTATGTGTGTGAAAAGTGCAGGAAAAACGCACGAACAAAAGGATGTAAAACTAAATGCATATGTATATGTTCCTGAGCATATACCCACCCACACAAACGCCCACACACCCCCCCTAGGAGGGAGTGCGGCTGGGGCAGGTGCTTGCCATTTCTCAACGCATTAATCATCCTCCTTTAAATAACCCGAGTGTCGTCTTGACGGTTTGAGACCGCGAGCGTGCTGCAGTCCTGTTGCCTGACGACGGCACGCTCCCCGGCGACGCATCTTTCTAATGTTATCTCAGAAACCCACCAGCCCCAAAGTGTCAGGAAACGGGCGCCGCCACCGCCTCCCGGCTGCGGTGATTTGATGGCTTTGACCTCGGCACGCCGATGTGCTGCGTGGACCCGCGGCTCGCCGCCAAGCTGAGGCCCGTCCTCTGAGGACTGGACCCGCGGCGCTCGGTGTGGGAAGCTGAACAAAAGGCTGAGTTGAAAGGTGCTGGCGTGCGGCAAGGTTCAGCCCAGCAGGACATCGCACACATTCAGGGGCTCAGGCAGAGATGGGACCAAGTCACACATGTGCAAGTCCCAAGTCTTAGCTTTCAAGTCTCAAGTAAGTCTCAAGTCTTAGCTTTCAAGTCTCAAGTAAGTCTCAAGTCTTAGCTTTCAAGTCTCAAGTCTTAGCTTTCAAGTCTCAAGTAAGTCCCAAGTCTTAGCTTTCAAGTCTCAAGTAAGTCTCAAGTCTTAGCTTTCAAGTCTCAAGTAAGTCCCAAGTCTTAGCTTTCAAGTCTCAAGTAAGTCCCAAGTCTTAGCTTTCAAGTCTCAAGTCTCAAGTCTTAGCTTTCAAGTCTCAAGTAAGTCTCAAGTCTTAGCTTTCAAGTCTCAAGTCTTAGCTTTCAAGTTTCAAGTAAGTCTCAAGTCTTAGCTTTCAAGTCTCAAGTAAGTCTCAAGTCTTAGCTTTCAAGTCTCAAGTCTTAGCTTTCAAGTTTCAAGTAAGTCTCAAGTCTTAGCTTTCAAGTCTCAAGTAAGTCCCAAGTCTTAGCTTTCAAGTCTCAAGTCTTAGCTTTTAAGTCTCAAGTAAGTCCCAAGTCTTAGCTTTCAAGTCTCAAGTAAGTCCCAAGTCTTAGCTTTCAAGTCTCAAGTAAGTCTCAAGTCTTAGCTTTCAAGTCTCAAGTCTTAGCTTTTAAGTCTCAAGTAAGTCCCAAGTCTTAGCTTTCAAGTCTCAAGTCAGTCCCAAGTCTTAGCTTTCAAGTCTCAAGTAAGTCCCAAGTAATTTTTTCTTGGGCAAGTCAAGTCAAAGTCAAGTCACCTTATTATTGCAATTTTACCTGCAGAATCTGATCTTAATAAAGTGAAAAGACAAGATATAAGTAACTGTCCCCCACCCCGTATCATATCAAGCTAACGTTAGCTAACTACCGACTAGGCTAACCGGATAATATTAGCTAATTTGATAAGCACTTACTGGTCAGAATGGATCTTCAAATGACGAACAAAGTTCGAAGTTATGCTAGATGCTTAACACTCAAGTTATTCAAGTCATCGTGTCTCAAGTCAAGTCAAGTGCCGAGTCTTTAACTTCCAAGTCCGAGTCGAGTCTCAAGTCTTTTATTTTATGTCAAGTCAAGTCACAAGTCATCAAAACAGCAACTCGAGTTGACTTGAGTCCAAGTCAGAGTGACTTGAGTCCCCATCTCTGGGCTCAGGGAGCAGTTTGGCTTTATATCCGTAATTCCCTTAAAAATCGGAATAAAATAACCTTTTAGTGGAAAAAGGTGAAAATACTTTGATTTTTAACAGTTAAATGGGACAATCCTCCACTTTATCTAATGGATATTTGGTTATTTCTGAGCAGCTCGGCTCTCCTTTGGTTCGTCAGAATGATTTCTCATCTTTTCCTCCAACTTTAAACATTTCTCACCTCGGCTTTTGATCTACATCCAAACAGACACAAGTAAGCGTTGTACACGGTGATGATGATCACATTAAAACAAGCGGTGACCCGTTAAATTTGCAGCTCTGCAGCAGCTGCTTTGTGGTCAGATAAAGAACTAAAAGCAGTTTAGTGTCTTTATGAAACTATGCTGTTATATAAAAGCCCGTCTTTTACCACCTTCATGAGCAATTCTGTTATTCTGTGTGTATTTTATAGTACCTAAAGGTTTTAACTGGACACCAACGCTGCCTGAGATGATGCATTTACTTAAAATTCAAGTTTCCTCGAATAGTTATGTGAGAATATCTAATGTGTTATGCATTTAGTGTTTCTCTACAAAATAATTATTCCCTCGAACACAGAAAATAGGCCCAGCAGGCTGTAACATTTATTTATGGTGTTTACCCTCCACTCTCTGCATCTCTATGAGCCTCTTCTGTATGTGCTGGATGGATAGTGTCCGCACAGGTTGCATAATAAGGCTATATGTAACTATCAGGGAGTATATTTTTTCAAGCCGTTTCATCTCCTGCCATCTAAAGAATCCTGTTACAATGATAAGAGAAAGAAAAATGACAGGTTTCATGTACTGTGAGGAGGTAGGAAGTAAATTCTCTAAGTGAGGCACCTTGAAAATGTCTTAGGCTGTGTTCGAAACCGCATACTGCATACTCATCGATCAGACAGTATGCAGAAAGTTTACCCACAATGCGTTTCGCTCCTGCCCGAGCCAAAATCAGCCGGCCTGAAGCTGATTTTGCTTAAGCTCTAAACTCTGTAAGCTTTAGCAACATTTGAAACATTTTCAGGTGAGAAAGTAGTCGTTTAGATCCCCAACGTGTTGAAAACCTGACAAAATACCAGCTATTTACAATTTTGTTCCCACGAATTCGACGCTACTAAAGCTAGCCGTAGTGAGCAACGCACTTCCGGTTATTTTCACAAAATAAAATACCCGTTGCCTTTTATCATAGGGAAAGCCATTACCATACAATTGGTGCTTTTGTTTTGAAAACAGGAAGTGAACCTACCCTCGTTGTAGCTAGCTTGAAACTGCCGTTTTGACAGGAAATGACAATCGGCGACGTCACGTTACGTTGCATCTTGGGTAGTTTGAGTATGAGTAGTAACCTCATGATGCATACCCAACATTTCAGAGAATGTAGTATGCATCCGGGAACGTCTCGCTTACTCAAACTCGCATACTAACTCAAAAAGTTAGTAGGAGTAGTAGGAGAAGTATGCGGTTTCTAACACAGCCTTAGATTACTGCTAAAAAGAAAAGAAAGTGAGTAACCAAACAAAGTGTTGAGAACTTAAATCCACCCTAAAGATTCAACGTCTGTAAATCACCACCTGTGAGGGGCTGGTTGTGTCCATCTTTACCCAGTTAATTTACACACAAATGTTCTGAATTTATGACATCCAACAGGATTTCTTAATGCTGAACAAGCTAATGCTAGCAAATGTTCTCAATCAGGTCGACCTAATTTGACACGTCAGATAGTCTGGAAAGTCCTCTGAAGGAAGCGTCTGGAAAAGCACCAAAATACTGCTTTTACACGTTTCAGCAGGTTTTTAAAGGCTGTTACACCTACTAAATCAAGCCAATTGAGTCCTTTCCCCGCTGCCTGTTGAGCTCTGACGGTTACAGCGAACACAGAACTGGATTTACACTCTGTAACTGCCACCATCTTCTCCTGGATAAGTCTGTGAGCTTCAATAACTCAACAGAGCAGATTGGATCATGGACAAAAAAAAAAAAAAAAAAAAAAAAAAGCAGCACAACAAAGTGAAGCTGTTTTTGTCTGAGTTGCCGTCGGTTTCAGAGCCTCCATGTGAGACGTTACGGTCGGTAAATGTGTGTTTCTGTAAAGGCAAAGTCAGCAGTCATGCTCCCGAAGCCTGAGAAAATGGGTATTGTGCTACAATCAAAGCTGATCGGAGACGGAGCCAATAAATACCTGTGATTACAGCAGAGTCCTTTGACAACAAAGGGCTAAAAAAAGTTAAATTCTACCACTGCTGACTGTTGTCACGCCTAAAACCCGGCCAGCTCGAACCCTGACTAGATGGATCCTCTTCATAAGATCCTGCATGAAGCCAACGATTCATGTCAAATTTCTAACGTTTTTTTCGTGGGTTATTTCTAGGGCTGGGCAACGATTACAATGTTTAATCTAATTAATCACATGATTTCCCTGATTAATCACGATTAATCGCAGTTGTACGCAAAATCCAAAAATGAATCCAAAAGTAGTGTATAGCCTTTAGCATTTGGTTTTATTTTAAATGTGCTGCCATATGAATGAAAGTGCCATAACATTTGTTGTGCAAACACACTTTTAACATCAGCATCTTTCTGTAGTTTTTATGTAGAAGCCTCGCTCCACTGTCTGTTTCCTTGAATGACTCGTTGCTATCAGTTGTGTTAATTATTTAACTCGTTAAATAATTATTTAACTCGTCAAATAATTAACGCGATAATAACGAGTTAACTCGCCCAGCCTTAGTTGATAACAAGCTAAAATTTACTTATGCACCCAATATATCTACATCCTGAACACTACAATTCAATGCAGCTGTGAACTTGTTAGATTTTTAGGAAAGGTGTACAGCATCTCTGGAAAATACAGGATATGGCCACCTGAAAATAGAGCTACAGTAGACATGACCGGCTGACAGGCAGAAAAATAAATGGCAGCCTGTCATTATGAAATGTGCTGCACGTCACAGACCGATGTTAGATATCTGCCAGCGTAGGAGGATCCGTGGGAGGATTTTCTCCTTAAATCTAACACCCAGAGCATCCAGAGTACTGAACCAAAACATCAAATGTTGTTGCTATTCAAATAGTTGTGGAGCCGGCTGTATCGGCCTGTGTGGGAGGGTGAGTTTTATGGAGTAAAATGGGGGAGGATTTGTGAGAGTCGAGGCACAGTGCAACAATAAAAACCTGTGAGATGTGATTGATTGAATTGTTTCCAAAGTTGAAGTTTGGGATCTGCAGAATACACTCTTTGCTCTCCTCAATATATATATATATATATATATATATTATATGATCTATCGAAAACGATCGTCCAATAGGACTCGTGTTTTTTCCTCAAAAGTGCTCGAAATGTGTCGACTGAACCGTGCAGCAAAGTCACGTGATATAGAGCAGGTCTGCCCTGCTTTTTCACTGAATAAGGTGTGATTTGCTGACGTAACGTGACAAAAATCCTGGTAACTAATGATTTGTACACGGAGTGGTCACACAAACGAGCCAATCGGCCTCAGAGTATTGACCTAAATCAGTGAAAACTGTTTTAAAGCTTGTGTATCTCACTGCAAATCACTGAGAAGATGTGAAATAACCAGGACTGGGCGAGTTAACTCGTTATTATCGCATTAATTTGTTAATTATTTAACGCCGATAAATATTTTATCGCGCATTAACGCAGGTTTTATTGTTGTAAAAGTCTGTTGCTTTCTGCTGCGGAACCGGAAAAGAAAGTAATCGGCGGTTCCACCAAACCTGGAGAAGGGTACAGAACTTTTACTCGGCCATTTTCATTTTAAAGTTGGACATCACCGTTAAAGGTGCTCCTCGGTCTCTGTGTGTAGCTCACGGAGCTAACCGGCGCTACTTTCCGTTTTACTTGTTTGAACATAAAAGCACGTATTTCAAAATTAAAAATTTTTAAAAACTCCTGCATTTACAGCCAAGTTGAATTGTCTTCTCAGCGTAGTAGTTCCAGTCTAAAATATCACTTAAAGGCAAAACACACAACTGATAGCAGCAAGTCATTCAAGGAGACAGACAGTGGAGCGAGGCTTCTACATAAAAACTACAGAAAGATGCTGATGTTAAAAGTGTGTTTGCACAACAAATGTTATGGCACTTTCATTCATATGGCAGCACATTTAAAATAAAACTAAATGCTAAAAGCTATACGCTACTTTTGAATTCATTTTTGGATTTTGCATACAAATGCGATTAATCGTGATTAATCAGGGAAATCATGTGATTAATTAGACTAAACATTTTAATCGTTGCCCTGCCCTATTATAAACCTTAATATCTGACTTTATTCTCAAGTTAAGCTTTAGAAACCCAGACATAACATAACCCACTCATAGCTGTTAATGAGTGGAAACTAAGAAAATAAACCCTGTGAAACTCTGAATTTCTCCACTTGTCTAAGCTGTGAGGTGGATCTGTAGTAAGAGGGAACTGCATCATCATTAGGTTGGCTGATATCACACATCTGTAAGCTCTGCACGAGACACTTGGAGCCGATCTGGAACCGGGATGAAGCCTCAGGTTTTGGACAAATGTTGGACGAAGACGACGTCTGTCCGGTGAATTCAGCTGTGCTTACAATTATGTTGATCTCTCACAGAGACAGAAGCAGCAGAGTCTTGAACAGTTTCTTCCCCTCCTGTGCATGTATACCAGGACCGGGACGGTGGTCCATTTAAATGAACGAGTCGAGCTGTAACTGTGGCTCCGCTCAACGGTGCCCATAAGCCTGCTGAGTGAATATAAAACGTCTAAAAGATGCTTCAACTTTCACCGGTCAGCGGGAAAGACGTCGGCTCAGAGCCACACGATGCTGCTTTTGGTCAAAGTTTCCAAATGAAAGGCAACCAGGGAAATAAAGCAAGTTTTCACAGCTTTCCAAAGTCCCTTTTACAGAAGTTAAGCACACACCCAGCGGTAAAGTTGAATGCCACGACACGTTGATTAGAGCTTTTATTAGCTACCAGATGGGACTCATTCAGCCTTCCATCAAACGCAGACTGAAAACCTGCTCATTGTTTGTTCTCAGTCATTAAAAACCTTGAAGATCTGAACAATCAAAGTTAGAAACGCAACTAAACTGACGCACAGCTGCAACCGTCTTTGGACAAACCAGAGGAAGCGTCCCCAGTCAGCTCGCTCAAACGCATCAGCCTTGAATGGCAGAAGGAAGAGCTCCTCCCTTTGCATTGAAACGCCACAAGCTTCTCTAATCTTCTTCTTCTTCGTGGTTTACATTTCCAGTCATGTATTCAGTCTTGTTTTCACCTCTTCTACTGCGCTCGAAGGCCGAATGGAAGTCATCCGGAGCCTTTTACCCACAGAGCATTGTGACGTAAACAACTCTGACAGCATGAGTCGTCTTTATAACAATATAATTTATATTTTTATTATTGTATTATATTATTATATTATGATGTATCATTATATTATTATTGTATTATATTATTATTTATAATTTTTTTATTATTTATCATTTTTGTTATAAAAACACCATATTTTTTTAAATTTTATTTTTAAATTTTTTGGGGGGGCTTTTTATGCCTTTAATGGATAGGGCAGTTGGAGAGAGACAGGAAGCAGGGGGCACAGAGAGGGGGAAGACATGCAGCAAAGGGCCGCTCGGTGCGGGACTCGAACTGGGGCCAGCTGCAGCGAGAACTATAGCCTCTGTACATGGGGCGGCTGCTCAACCCACTACGCCACGGACCGCCCCAAAACGCCATCTTTAAACCAAAAATCAATGTTGATCTAAAAAGCCGCAGAAGTTCCATTTAAACATTTATAGACAGGAATCAGGGTGAACCTGAGCTCTTCAAATCTAGGCTAAAAACCTTCTTATTTAGGATTGCTTTTAATACCCAATAGTATGATGACACTTTTACCTTATTTGATTTTGTTGTGTTTTATTGCTTTCACTGTTTCTTTTATTGTTTTTATTTTTTTTTACTTTTTACTCTTTATTTATTACCTGCTGTAAAGCACTTTGGTACACCGTAATGATTGTTTGTAAAGGGTTGTAGAAATAAAATACATTTAAATTTTTTTCTACAAACACCACATTAAGGTAACCTCCCTCCACAAACAGTAATTCCCTCGACTCAAACAGTTCCTGAGGCCATCCCCGCTCTGCTCGGGCTGTCACGCTGATGCCAATTGACGGAGGGAGCTGTCCACACAGTGCAGCGAGAGCCAATTGACTCCTGACCCACCCGTGCAAGAAAGCACTGCCTCCCAGTGTCCCTGAATCGATATGGCTGCTCCGTATAATCGCAGCACCCCTCAGATCGGCTCCTCTTGTGCCGACCTTCCCCAGAACTCGAGCTGGCCACGACCGGTCGGGGAGGAAGAAACAGGCGAGTCCTGGTCTGTTCCTACAGTTAAACCCAGACTTGGGCTGTGTTCGAAACCGCATACTGATCGATCAGACAGTATGCAGAGCGTTTACCCACAATGCATTTCGAAATCAGCCGGCCTGAAGCTGATTTCGCTTAAGCTCTAAACTCTGTAAACTTTAGCAACATTTGAAACATTTTCAGGCGAGAAAGTAGTCGTTTAGATCCCCAACGTGTTGAAAACCTGACAAAATACCGGCTATTTACAATTTTGTTCCCACAAATTCGGCGCTACTAAAGCTAGCCGTAGTGAGCAACGCACTTCCGGTTATTTTCACAAAATAAAATACCCGTTGCCTTTTATCATAGGGAAAGCCATTACGATACAATTGGTGCTTTTGTTTTGAAAACAGGAAGTGAACCTACCCTCGTTGTAGCTAGCTTGAAACTGCCGTTTTTGACAGGAAATGACGATCGGCGACGTCACGTTACGTTGCATCTTGGGTAGTTTGAGTATGAGTAGTAACCTCATGATGCATACCCAACATTTCGGCAAAAAAAGTTAAAGTTAGTATGAGTAGTAGGAGAAGTAGGAGAAGTATGCGGTTTCGAACACAGCCCTGGTCTGTTCCTACAGTTAAACTCAAACATAGGCTGTGTTCGAAACCGCATACTTCTCCTACTACTCCTACTACTCCTACTACTACTCATACTAACTTTTTGAGTTTTAGTAAGTGAGAAGTTCCCGGATGCATACTAGATTCTCTGAAATGTTGGGTATGCATCATGAGGTTACTACTCATACTCAAACTACCCAAGATGCAACGTAACGTGACGTCGCCGATCGTCATTTCCTGTGGAGTGTGTTATACTGCAGATTTACTCGGTTTGGCCAAATAAAGTTTGGTTTTTGGCTGAGCAGCAACATCACTACAGAAGATTTTAAGTTTTTCTCTCTGACACTTTTTACATCACAAACTAAATAGATTGGAATTAAATGTGCAGGATGAGTTTTACAAACCAGCAAAGGGATTATTTAAAGGGGAAGTTCGTTTTTTTTTTTAACCTGGACCTTATTTCTGGCATAAAATACGTTCATCTACTCACCGATAACAGTTTGGTGAAAGTTGGTGTCCTTCGGAAGATATTTAGATCACTCAGATCCGCGTATATCCATATAACGGGAGAGAACAGAATACAGCCTCTAAATAAGGCATTATCTGTCTTTCTTTCACCAATACTTTAAGACCAATGAATGAATGAAGGCGTACTATTGCACTGTTAGCTCAAAGCTGCCGTGTTGTTGTTATCAACAGGACATTTCCTGTTTGAGCCACTGCAGACGGTACTGGGCCATCAAAACCAAGACAAATAGACTAAAAGATAGCTTAATTCCAACTGCTGTCAGAGCCATAAATACCTCTTTATTGTGAAGTGCAATATACTGGTTTTCTCATAAGTGCAATATTGTGTTTAATACGTAGTCATATTGTCTTTATACTGTTTTTTATGTGTTACATACTGTCCTTTTATAGTTGCATTGTTTACAAGTTGTTATATGTCTGCACTTTACACCGGCTGGCTGTCCATCAGAGGATAGATTTTAAAGTTCTGATGCTGCTCTATAAAGCTCTGATGCTGCTCTATAAAGCTCTGATGCTGCTCTATAAAGCTCTGATGCTGCTCTATAAAGCTCTGATGCTGCTCTATAAAGCTCTGAATGGTCCAGGACCAGAATGCATCAGTGACCTCCTGACCCAGTATGAACCTTCCAGTCATCTGGATCCGGTCTTCTATCAGTTCCCAGAGTCAGAACCAGACATGGAGAAGCTGCATTCAGCTTCTATGCTCCACATGTCTGGAACAAACTCCCAGAAACCCTCAGATCAGCTGAAACACTCAGTGGGTTTAAGACACACCTATTTTCAGCTACGTTTGAATAAAGCTCCAAATCTGAAGCTTGAGTTTCTAAACTTAATCACATTTTAACTCCTGATTTTATCTATTGTTCTTATCTCTTTCTTTTTTGTTTAAAATTTAAATCTTGCTTTTTATTTCTACTGTTTTAATGTATCTGTAAAGCACTTTGAATCGCCTTGTTGTTGAATTGTACTGTACAAATAAACTTGCCTTGCACTGAAAGGCCTTCACCTTACTTTCCGTTGTACTCGCTACAATGACAATAAAGAAAATCTGAATCTGAATATACGTGGATCTCCAGTGATCTAAATATCTTCCGAAGGACGCCGACTTTCACCAAACTGTTATCGGTGAGCAGATGAACGTATTTTATGCCAGAAAATAAGGTCCAGGTTTAAGAAAAAAAACAACTTCTCCCTTAAGGTGTTCAGAAACCTTTAATTTTTATGCAACTACACGTGTCAAAGCTCCACAGTTGGGAACTGTTGAGGCCATTTTAAAAACTGTCTCATTCCACCTTTAAAGGTGGAAAAACTCATTCTTATCAAGCAAAAACAGCTCAGTTAAATGCGATTTTTGTATATTGCTCTCTGTGTAAAGATGGCGCAACTTAACAAAGCGTACTGCATCATTGCTCACCGTCCATTCTGAGATAAAGCAAACTCCACTCCCTCCTTTTGGAAAGACATCAGGCGCTGCAGGAGCTTGTGAGGAAGCCCTGACAGTTGCTGTGACCATCTTGTGTCACAGCAAGGGGTCTGTTGGGCATTATCATCCATTTCCATTAGGAAGTCCTCATCAGGTTTCTCAGCCAGATCTGATTTTAAGCTGGAAAATGAGAAATATAATGTTAAAACAAAAGATTCATGTGGGCAAGGTTTGGCCTGAAGTGGAATTTACTACATATTAGGCATCACTTTTATTCAGCGTACGTACTCTTAATATAGACTACAAGTGCATATCTTACTGATATTGGATAGAATATTGCATTATTTTGTCACTTTGTGATCACTTTGCATCATTTTATCTTGCCAAGATGGTTTTATCTTGCATGCTGTGCTCTCTATGCGGTCCTTTGTATCTAATGCAGGTTCATTTCTCCAACATTTGGGACACATTTAGTCTCATCCCAGTCAGTTTCCAGATTATTTTTCTCTTTGTGACGATTTTGTGACTCATTTCGGTTGTTTTGTAGCACTCTGTGGTCATTCTTTCTGTCTGTAGTCATTCTCACAGCACTTCTCAACATTTTGCGTCTCTTCTTTTACATCCAAATTTGCTTTTGTGTTATCATGCTTATTATTACGTATATGCAAAGTGTAATATGGCATGAATTATCACTGTGGCATGTACTGTATTTTATCAATCATTACTGTGATATGCAGACCTGCAAATTGGTCATTTCTAACGGCAAAACCCACAGGTTAAAGTCCCTGTTTTAAAATAACCAAAGCGTGTCGATATTCTGGTATATTCAATGCCATTGCCTCAGAGATATTAATAAAAGCAACTTTATCAACATTATAATGAAGTTAATGTCAGGTTAGAGGCCAATAAAAACCTTAAAACCAATAAAATATGTGATGTCCGTTTCCAGAGCTGACTAGAATAAAGACGTTAAAGCGGGCATAGAGCCTGCAGATCATACTAGACTGGGTGTTGTATTAATACCACAATAGTTAGACTGGTCAGATCTGGACTGAATTATTCTACAAAGAATACACATTTATTAATGCACGCTTTGTCAAACTTTAATCTAGTTGTGAAAATGCAAAAAACTAAGACTATTTCTCAGCTTTTTTGGGGGCACGTGCATTTGGAATTAATAAGGGTTCACAGATCACATACTATGTTCTAGATAGATAGATAGATAGATACTTTATTCATCCCAATTTGGGAAATGATTGTGTTGCAGCAGCATACAGTATAAAGATGTGTAAACAATTAAAGTGAAAACAAGCAAATAGAATAGAATAAAATAAAAATAGTGAATAAACATTAGCTATATAATCCTTTTTCTAATAAGAATAAGAATAATTCAGTACAAATTTGACCAGTCTTCACTACTGTGGTTCTTCTCATACATGGCCTACGCCAAGAAAAAGCAAAACACTGAAATATCTGTCAATGCACACCCCTTTAAGCCGACGCTTCAAATCAGAAGTCAACTTCAGCAGGTAATTAGCATGTTAGCATGGATGTAGCATACTTAGCAACAGGAAACAGGAAGTAGGTTTACTTACAGAAATAAAAGCACTTCATCGGATTATTAGCTATATTATTTTTGAGAACTCACCCCGTAAGTACGGCGGCTATGCGTACTTTACGGTCATTTAAGTTCAAATAAAACACAACAGTCAATACAAACAATAAGTATTATTAGTTATATTTTCTGTTGTCTTCATGCAACATTGTAGGTAGCTCTGAAGAAGAAGAACTAGCGTTGCTTTGCGGTTCAAACTGAGGGGCTCACTTACCAGACGTTGTGTTAGCCAACCGACATTAATTATGTCTACATGTGCATGGTTTGCCTAGTCGGTGAAACGTTTGTTAGAGGAACTGCGGTCAGATGGGTTCAGCAGCACACATGCTTGGGGAAATAGTGCAGTTTCGCGGCAACTCCAAGGTGCGCTCGGTTTATAACACCGAGCACCCGCCGGTTAGCCAACGAGCCACTTTAAACACAAGTCGTCTAAAAGTTTTAAGAACTGACATCACCCTTTCGAAAGATGTTTAAAGAAATTACGTTATTGTCAGGCAAACCGCGTGCGTGCGCACGTGCATGCTGCCATGCAGAGAGAGAGAAAAAAAATGTGTGTTACGACAAGACGTGACATATTTTCAACACCCTGCGTCTCGGGCGTAAGGAGCTGACGCAAGGAGCGTAAGGGCGTAAGGAGTTGACGTAAGGAGCGTAAGGGCGTAAGGAGCTGACGCACGGCTGCTGGTCGACGTCTCTCCTTCACTCCGCCACAAACAGCAGCTACTTCACACTCGGTAGGAACAACGGCTGTCCACCGATTGTAAACCAAAAGCGGTAAGGCAACGTTAAAGATATCTGCTGTATCCTGCCCGAGAGTTTGCGGGTTTGCGACAAAATAATGTTAACCGGGTAGTTGTAAGGATTTACCAGGAGCTAGTTAGCGGAAAAACATCTCTCTTTGCTGGTGTGTGACAGCTCAGGGCGCCCCGGTGTTTGGCCGTTTTCAGGCCGTTTTCAGGCCACGGTGCCGGGTAAGAATCGTTAGCTTTAGCCCCGGCCACGACCCAACGTCAAATTGCATTTCGGCAAAAGTACACACCTCACAGCGAGAAAACATCCTTAAATTCTTAATAGTCACACATTAATCAGGCGTTCGTCTCGGAAGCCGTACAGTACTTTTAAAATAATACAGTATTATTCAATAACTTTTAGGCCTGGTCCGACTGTGTCTCTCCCAGTCGTCCCGCAACGGATAGTGTGCTAATGTTTACTGTCAATTAAATAAATGTCTTTTTTTTCTTTTTCTGTTCTGCTTGGTTAAATGTTTAATCGGCCGAATTGTAGTTGCATATTTTCATTTACAGACTAACATATTTCTTGTAGTGTTTGGGGATTGTGGGCTTGCCGATACAAACGGGATATTAATTTGTCAAGTTTTTGTAAGGGAGGCTGGTGTGACGGATTCGCAGTTGAACTGTCGAAGAGTGGCACTTAAGCCTGTAGAGATCCATAAAAATAGGTGTCTATTGATACTCCAACCGTCATGTGTGATATGACAGTGGTCGGGGTTTATTATTATTGGTATACATTTTTATTTTTAGTCAACGGGAGCACAGGAAAAACAAGCTACTCGTATTAATAAATGACTTTTCTTGTTGCGCAGTTAGCCTAAAACCAATCAGGAGGGTTTACCAATGGGGTCAGAGAGGGTTAATGTCGGGTTAGGACTTAAGACCTCAGTGGCTGTGGGTTTAACAGTGTCCGGGGTTCATGGAAACTGCTTTACATCACATAAAATATGAGTGATAGTCTCACAATAGTTGTGAATACCATCTCAAAGTGATGCATGAAAGTGTAAAGTATATACCTTTATCATTGACATACATTAGCAGAGCTCCATTGCTGACACAGTTTTTTGTTTTTTTTTAATAGTGGACAGGGAAATCTGACTTGAACTAGATTTATCCTCGTCAAAGACCATGAATCAAAAATCCAATAACCCAAATTCGTGCTTGCTTAATAAGTAAGCCATAACCACTATAATGCAGAAGCGTCAGCCCAGACAATAAGCGCCTCATTGACTTTGTGGAAATTGACAGAGATGGCATTGGGAGCCTACGAGTTGCCACCAATGAGGCTGAGCATCATGATAATATCATTTCATTACGGCACCAGCGAAGCCTGGTGAGTGGAGGGTGGATGCTGGTTTGGTCCCTGCGGCCGCTGGAGATGATGTGTTAATCTTTGCAGAGCTGACAGTGCTGCTGTGCAGCTACATCAGATTTTCTATCGTAGATTTTTACAGAATTTTGCTATAAATCTGTTTAACTGCCCGTGCTAAAGTGATATATTTGACATGGTAACATCAACATTTAAAATCACAGCTCCAGTGCTCTGTAGCGTGACCTCCCAGAGCTTATAATAAGCGCTAATAATTGTTTGCCCCGACAGTTTCACCTGGCGGCTGCTCAGCCCACTGCAGCCGCGGCTCTGTTGACCGTTCATTAGACGGGTTAGGGCGTATTTAGAGCTGATGACATTATCACACATTGAGGTTGAGGATGCTGTGTAATAGCTTTCTCCAAAGATGTGGCCCGATGACTAAATTATTCATCGCCTTCCAGGGAGAGAGAGAAAATCTCTCGTTCCTCTAATATTTGGTCGGGGGGCCATTTTAATAATTCATCCTCCCCATCCATAAATTGTTTGTTCAATCGGTGACCTTTTCCTGGGATTAAGAAAGCACAAAAATAAATTCTTCAGAGACCTGGCATAACGAATGGTACAATTATGAGGCAGGATTGGATCAGATCGTTTGTCGCAGCCTGGTGTTGGTTGCTAAGTGACAGCAGGAACTTTTCCGCCCACTGTGTTTGCTGTTAAAGTCTGAGTGACTGAGAGGACAAAAACAATCACATTATGGCAGTCTAGACTTGGGCATCGTGTAGGACCTGTTTGTGACTCGCTCTGTCTTTGACAGCCAGTCTGAAATTTGGTGATGAAAGTGCTTTCTTGAAGTAGATTACTTCCAAAACGCGGTTATCAATCCCATGTCATCTTCCCTGCATGTGCAGGAGCGACTCTCAGAAGCTGCACGGAGACTTTTATCAGGTTATGATTTTTGGATTGAATTCCTCTGAAATCCTCTTAAAATCTTGACACAAACATTTTGGGTGTGAGTGGGAAGGTTAGAGGTGCGGTCCGCCTGTTTTTGGGGACGTATTCTCATCGATTCGCCTCAAAACGGCGTGCATTATTGCGGTATTTCACATTGTTTCTCAGGTTCTCTTGAGTCGGTGGGGTTTGGTGTAGCCTTGTCTTCTGGTGTGAGACGCAGGGTGCCAGCTTTAATGGGAAGGTGGCCCAGTGAACAGCTCGGCCGCGCAGCAGCCAGCGCCTCCCCATCGCCTCTCCACCTGGTCTTTGAGTACCTAGCTGGCCACAGACATGTCGCTGCTGTCCTCCTCCTCCCAGTTTGTCGCTTCTCTTTCTCTTTTTTTTTTTTTTTTTTGTGTGCCTTTCTACCCGCTTTACCTCCCACCCTCCCACCATTTTCCTCCTCTTCCTCACAGTCTCCTTCAATCCATCCCATGTCCCTGGCTGCCCTCTCCTCCTCCTCCTCCCCCACCCCCGCCTCCATCCTAAAGCAGAGCAGCTAATGAAGAGCCCCATTTAGCCGGTGACTTTGGTTCAGTCAGCGCTCCGTAGTGCCGGCCGGCCTCGGCCGCAGTGACTGGCTGCCGAGGCTCTGACATCACACGGGGGCCAGCTGTTGATTTGGCGCTGTCTCCAAGGCTGGCGGGCTTGATGGGTTGTGGCAGGTAGACTTGTGTTCGCGCAGCGCTCTTCCCCTCCCTTCATCTCCTCTCTTCCTCTCTTTGTGACACCCACTCCCCTCACCCTCTCCCTTCACACTCTCCTCTCCCCCGTCTTTCCGCTCTCACTCAGTCGAGCAAGAGTGCAGGAGGCAGCAGGCGGCTGCCGAGGAGCGAGCTGGGAGGCGACTCCAGCCTCCTCTCCAGCAGATTGTGCCTCCTGTACGATGGAAACTAAACGCTCTCAGAGCCGAAGGGATGGAGGGCAGAGCTGCCGAGCCTGCAGGTACGTCCTGCAGCTTCCAGTCGCTCTGATACTCTGATAGCGAGCAGATGTCGAGTCTTACATTTTTCTTTTAATCTGTTTTACTGTCCAGACTTTTCTGTGGTTGTTCTTGTTTTTCTGTGGTTGTGCTTTTTCAGCATATTTGACTTTTTCTCTTTCACAGCAAAAAGGTTAATCAGTGCTCACCTCACTTCTTCTGCCTTTTTTTCTGTCTCTTTATCAGTATGTGGTATTTAAGGCTGTTTTCTTTGGCCTCTTAAACCAGGTGCAACGTGAAATGTAGTTTTCTGTCAGAGCTGCGTTACTCTCTCTCAGCGCTGCTTCTGCTTTTCACTTCGAGGATAATTAACCAAGATCAGCCAAAAAAGAGGCTTCACTCTGCATTGTTCCTCCACCTAAGCTTCATCCACTGTTTGTCCTGCAGGTGTTGTCTGCAAATTGACTTTTAATGACTCCTTTTTTTTATTCCTCTCTCTTAAGGCTTCGTAGATTTAAAACTGCTAAACTTGCATGTTTTTTTTTTTTTTTGTGCTTATTGTTTCTGCTCTAATTGCCTCGATTGAAATTCCTTGGAAACTCTCTTATGGGATAGGTAATGGATTACCTCCATGCTCTGCTGTGGATTTAATTTATTAAGGCTGGTTGGCTGCACCTCGGCTGCGTCGCTCCGCCTCGTGCAACCTGAAGGCAAAGAGAGCAGCACAATTAGGGGCTCATTTGTGCCTGTTTATGGCTCTTTTTTCTTGGCTTATTCAGTCTTAGCTATTACAGCAGCATCTTACACTGACGCTGCCTTTTCTTTTTTGTCGCCCTGAAATTGAGGCAGGCAGTGAATGAAAGTAATATGATTTCATGGGCTTTTCCCCTAATTGTCCTCTGGTCCAATTATATAGCTCCCCAGTCAGTGCTTTCCTCGCTTTGCAATTAGCAGAAATGGTTGGAAAATGGGAGATTAGTTACTCAGTTCGGCAAAAACACTGAAATCAATTTTAGTGCAGCGCAGTGAACCAGCATGATGAAAACCTATTTGATTTGTTTATTTGATGCCTGATGTTATTTTTCAGGTTGAAAAGCCTAAATCTGTCATTTGTTTTGGGAAGCGGTAATTAATTGTTTGGCTGTTTGTGCAGCACTTCCTGTGGTTTAAATGTACGGTGTGAGAAATGAGCCCAAACACGCCGTAACCGCGGTAACCGCGTCTCAGCTTTTGTCTCGCAACGATCCTGTGAACAGAGCGGCGTTTAACACGTCCCATCTGTTCGGCTCCGCTCGGGCCGTTCGTCCTTTTCATGTGGCGCCTGCAGAAGCTCATCAGCCACCGTGAAAATTAAATCATTTTTTCAGCGCGTGATCTACGAATCTATCTTTTCTTTTTTTCTTTTTTCCCATCTTTTCTTACGACTCGCGTCTCCGTTCTCCGCCGAGAATAGAACCGGGGATCGAATAGCAGATGGAGGGATAAGATCGAGGGTCCTTCACATCTAGTCGAGCCGGTTATAGCCAGACGAGAGCTTTGATCCGCGCATAGCTGAGCAGAACAGAGGTGCAGAGGTGGGAGGGAAAGGTCAGAGAGAGCCAGACAGAGCCAGGTGAGTGTGTGTGTCTGCGCTCAGTAGAAAATAAGTAGACGATGGAGAAATCTGTCATTAGTCTGTTGAGAGATCTGTGTTTGATTAACTCTGCTCAGTAGATGGCAACACTTCTGACCCTTCAGTGGGCTGATCAACTTTTAATATCCGTCAAGCCGTGGGTGGTTTTAACAGTATAGCTGCTGGTCTCCGAAAGGATCAGATTTCACAGTTAATTTTTTCTGATCCCTTTGATTTAGCATTTCTGCATTTTTAATGCGTTTATGAATTTGCACTGTGTGCTAACGTGCAGGTTTGATGTGTGTGTGTGTGTGTGTGTGAGAGCTGCCAGATGAGGCGATCACGGTGGTGTGAATGAGCGGTGTGACACCAACCCGAGCCTGAGAGAGCCTCTTTAAGGTTGCTGCACTCTGCGGTTATTTTAATACCAATGAACCACTCCCTGTCAGCCTCAGCACAATACGAGACAACGCATTTCTACAAGTTCACCGCCGTGTGTGTGTGTGTGTGTGTGCGTCTTTGGCAGCGCTGGAGCCTGTTAGAAGCTGTTGATCTCCTGTCAGATGGGGACGCTTCGCTGTCTTATCTGTCAAAACCTTTTATTTTTCGTATTTTAAAGGGGAATAGGAGGATGCATTATTAACTACAACTCAGTGTGAGGTCCTGCAGCCATCCGGCAAAGCCCTGGAGCGTCCAACGGTTTGACTCCGCTGTCATGGCAGCGTTCACACTCTGCATGTGTGTGCGTGACGGCCGCAGGACCAGCTCTGAAATGCAGAGCGTGTTCCACATTTTTTTTCCCATTTCAGACATTTCACTGGCACCGTCATCCTGCAGCGACCTGAAATGGCATCACTTCTGCTTTCAGCGAGGAGCAAGGAGGTCTGAATGTAGAGCCGCAGCAGCGAAATGATTCTCCTGTCACACATAAAGTCCCATTTAAATAGTGCTGAGAGAGATAAGAGCCAAAGGAAGGACCGCAGAGAAAATGCAGCTACATTTTTACCATTTAAGCAGCAGATAACATTAAACAGACATGTTTGAGTCACTCTTTATTTTTAGTTCTGTGTTGCAGTTTTGAACAAAAGCAGAGCACCAAATGGCGACCGCTCCGTGGCACGTCTTTCCAAAGCCTCACCGCTTCCGTCTGAAATCTGGTGGACAGGATTGCATGAACACCATGCTGGGAGCACGCTGTGTCGAGAGAGGCTGAGAAATCCAGGGAGAGCGAGCTAATTAATCAGCTTTCAGTCCTTTTTTGTATCGATTACATCGAGTACATTTGGGTTCAGGCAAAAATTCTGAGCTTTAAAAAAATTTGAACGCCCTCTTTTAAGCATTTTCTTTACATTTTAAAGGCCAAATGATCCAATGAGTGCAACTACTGTGAGATTAGATGCATCTGATGCTCAGCAGCCTCTTCTGCACCACCTGTAAGCGGAGGAACAGTTTTCAGATTTCCACCCCGCCCAAAAGTGTCGCACCATTGTTCAGCTGGGGAGGAATTTTCTGGAAAGTACAGACCGCCTGCGAGTCGATGTGAAATTCATGTGCCACCAAATTAAAATGGCTGAGGATTTTCAGCTGAGAAATGCCATCTCCCCCCGCTGCTCTCTGAATGCCTAATGCTGGGTTTTTACAAGGTTGGCAGGGGTGCCTTCTGCTGTCGCCCGAGCCGCACTCCCGATTCCTCCGCTCATCCATTATTTATGGTGCGACGGCACGCACAGGTCCCGAAATAAACACTCGCCACGCTTCAGATTCTTTTTTTTTGCTTTGTTTCTATCGCACAAATATGTCAGAGTTGCTGACACGTGGGGTCAGGGACAGCGCCGCGCCTGACCTACGACCCGCCTCGCTAACTCTAACTCGGCTCTAACCCCACGCCCCCTCTCGGTTGCAGGTCGCCAGGGGTCATGATGGTGTCGGAGGCCCCGCTCGCTGTGCAGAGCAGCTGAAGCAGACATGGGCAGAGAAGCTTTGGATGGCATCGGTTGGCTCAGCCTCTTTGACGTCACCAGCCACAACCACCACTGGCTACGCAACAAGTAGGTGTGTTTATCCTCATTTCAGGAGTTTTAACATTTAAACAACTCTTAACCTTCTGCTGGTGGCGCTAATTCTTCTCTTTGCAGAAGGATTGATGTAACTGAAAGTTGTAGAGAACACAAGTGAAGTTTGACGATCATATTTATCTATTTAAAATTAATCTATCAATTAATCTTGTTGCATTTTTGCCATTTTTTTATTGATGAACCACCTCAAACATCATCCCAGCGTAGGGACCCACTCATAAACTGAAACATGGTGCATGAAAGCACACATTTCACTCAAGTTGGTATCTCTAATGACGTGATTAAATGTGTGAAATTATACGGAAAAAATGTGAAAATTTCTCTTTATTTGCACGAGGAAGGCCCTGATGAAGGTCATTACTGCACCACATAAGTACACGAAAGTTACTGAAACATTTAACAAGATAAACAAATTAATTTAGATTAAAATAACTGTGCATTAAGCTCTTAACAATTCTCCAAAGTCCGCGATTAGTTTTTTTTTTAGGTATTTTCACACAGTCCTTCTCCTATTGTGTAAAGAAGTAAAGCTGGGACATCTTAAACAGCAACACCTTGAAGTAAAACAATGATACCAAACTGTGGTTGTTCTAAAGGACACTGAACGCAGTATTCTTTGCTCATGTTGCATGCTTCACCAGAGCATGTTGCTGTCTCTGATTATCCTCATGGAACCAGTTCGCTCTGATTCAGGAAAATTACACAGTTGCGACTGTTTAATTCGTGGAAGGAAAATGTGTTTGGTGATGCTTTATTATCTTCATATGCTAATGATCCACGAGTTTCCATCGAAGGCTGCTGATGTGGCCGATTTAAAACGTTTTCCTCGATGATAATCGCTGGGAAAAATGCCTCAATCTTACACTTGAGATCAGATTCCTAATTTACACCCAATAATAATCAACCATTTTGGAGCTAATCTGACTGAATTATAGCCCCTCCTCCTTACAAATGAGTAGCTTAATGAAAATATATCCGAATGTACTTCAGTTTAGTGACACTCCACTCACAGTCCTGCTGCCTTTGTACACAACCTGAGAATAATAAATGCATTTTACCTTATTCTGATATTACCCAACCTTTATTCTCTGAAAATCCCTTTAAATTCACCTTCAAATACTAAGTTTCTGTCAGTAAAATGGTTGTAGTTTCACATCGTGCTTCAATGAATGACAAATCATTTATCCATTAGATTTAATGCAGAATAAACTACATTGATTATTATTCATTTACGCTGATTTAAGCGTCTTTTAACTCGTGGATAACCAAATAAATCAGGAATCGGTTACTCTGCAACATGATTAACTCACAGCATCTACAACAGGAGCCTCGAATGTAGAAGAAAATTATGGTGATGTCTGTTTTCAGTCTCACTCGTAAGAGACCGGTTTGTAACCGAGAGAGTTTCTTAATGTAACACCATGGACCACATGATGATCCATATTACTTATTCAGTCCGAACATCAGGGATTCCAAACAGGCTCAGTCTGCAATTACCCCAGCCATGAGAGACGAGACCAGGAAGTACGAATACATCAAAGTCCCGGAGCCAAATTTAGTGCAGTACTCCCGACTCGTGATAAAAAATGTGTTTGGAAGAATGGATGATTCTGTGAGAGACAAAATGTCCATCCATCACAGGCCCAGCTCTTGAAAATATCTGTCCAATATAGCGAATCTTCAGGCGAGCCACTCCAGAGACTTCACTCATCAAAATGTCAGTGACAGCCACTAAATATTCAGAGACGTGCGCAGCACTCTGGAGTATTAAGTTGTTTTCTTTCAGAATGTAAAAATAATGTAAAGCAGCAGCCGCTGTTGCTTTTTGTCAAACCTCTGACAGCTCATTGAAATTCAACGTCCTGACTCTCAAGTGCCCGGGCAAATTTTAGCTAACCTCTTAGCCCCAAACGGCATCGGGTTAGCGCCGCGTTCACTCTGGCAGAGAAGCCACAGCCCTCGCTCCAAATCAATTACACCTACATAGCGGAATTGGATGCCTCGGTTTTTTTTTTGTTTTTTTTTTGTTTTTTTGACGTCGAGCAGGAGCGGCTCTTTTGGAATAGAGACAAACATTCGGGTGTTAGGCAGCCGCCCAAGCTCAGCGTAAGTGTCGTCATGTGTGGCTCCAGTTCTGATGTGCAAAGTCAATTCGAGGAGCCCATTACTAATTAACCTATTAATCATAGCTCTCGTGTACCAGATGCCTGCCCACCCTTCTCGTGCATCTGTGCGTGGATGTAAGCCCTGCGTGGGGCCTGCATAATAAGAGCAGATCAGCGGGGTGAGCTCGCACCATGACACCAACAAAGGGAGGTCGTGGCATTACACAGATATGTCCTGAGACGGAGCATGAGAGCAAGGCAGCAGCTGCTCCACCATCGGGGTTATTTTACCATCTGATAAACCACTCGGTCTGATCTGTTCAGACTGCTCCAACTCTAACTGAAAACCGTACGTTTCCGCTTGGATCTTCTCTTTAAACACCCCCCCCCAAAAAATGGAATAACCTGAAATATATGAGCAGAATTTGTGTTCTGCAGAATTTAAGCAGATTATTATTCCGCCAGTTTTCGGCACCTAACTACTCCTGCGTACTTTCAGCTATTTCAACGATCTTGGTATCAAAACGTTCAGCTCTTTCAGCAGATTCCCGCTATCATTTTTGGTGTTTTTAACTTTTACACCTTTTAAGATATTCAACTTTTATTCAAAGTTTCCTGTCATTCAAATGAATGGAAACTGCTTTCAGCTCTTCCAAATCATCTTCCTCTTTCCAACTATTTCTGCATGCTTTCAGCTAGAGACACCATTCAAACTTTAAATGGGTCACAAGACATTCAGCTATTACCAATTGTTTCAGCTTTTTCAAACCTTCAGCCAATTTTGAAATATGACAGCTTCAAAAACATGAACATTTTGCTCCTTCTTGAATTTTATGAATGAGCACACAGTTGAGTACGTGCTGATCAGTTTAACATTTTTCAGTTTTTTCAAACAAATTTTTCTAACTTTCATACAGTTTAACGTAGAGAAACAAATTATACCTTAAAATGTAGGAAAAAATGTCCTCTTTCAGCCAATGTAACTACTAAAGAGCTCACATTTACAGAATTTCAGCTATGAGCCTTAAACCGAGATCAACCTCTCAAATTCTCTGACTAACTCCAATGTTAAGTTTGGTAGTACACAAAAATCACAAAATCAACAGTTTTTACTGCTAAAATTGATCTATTTTCAGCTTTTTTAGCATGGTAAGCTATCCCCATTCAGCTCATAAGCTTTCTTTCTAGTTTCCATATCAGTTTGCAACGTAAATAACGGTAAAATCCAGTTTCCAGTCGGCACCAGAAAGAAACGTTATATTCCCAATCAGTTTTTCTCACACTGTGCTCCTGCTGCGTCCTGTCCAGTCGTGTCCATTGTGTCCGACCGAACAGCTGCAGAGCTGCAAGGCAGCGCGCAGAATGTAGTGACTGATGACCACAGACTGTGATGTTGACACCAACTGCCTCCTCTCCTTTTTGTCCTGCCTTTTGCTGCATGGACCTTTGTCGTCGGAGACTTTCTTGATTGTCAAACACGGGCGTCACTAATTTTGCCTGAATTACATTCAGGCAGAAAGCCGTTAATAATCGCGGTAACGTGTGCGTTTATTCTGCTATAACGGCTCAAAGCCGTGCTTAACAAAGCTGGCTACGGATTGCACCTTTTTATGAGAGTCACAATTATCGCACGAGCTAAATTGTAACTTTCCCCGTTAAGATTATATCCACAAGGGAAAATAAACACTCACTCCTCCTGTGAGCGCTCCTGGAACAAAGATGTCGCTGGAGAACGGGCATTTTGATGTGGGCGGGATCTAATGTGAGCAAGTAAGTTTTATTTATTACTTTATAGAGAATATCTACTGCATAAAACCTCATTTTTTTACTTTTGTTTGGATGGATTTGAGTCCTTTTGGTCCTTTATGAAAAATCCATTTTGGTTTTGGGATGATGAGGAAGTCTAATCAAGATTAAATAGAAACACGATGAATGTTTCTGTAGGTTAATAAGAAGCTGCTTGTAGACCAATCTTGTCCCAGATGCCTGGTTAATATCGACTGAGTGCGTTTCCGTGTAAGATTCAATATTTATAGAGTTCTAACTCAGGCTTAAAGACAAATAAATGTAGTGGATTGTTGTTAATTAATAAATAAATAAATTGACTTCTTTTTGGCTGAAACTAGCATATTTCTCTGCTTTAGCGTAGCTTTGGTCACCTCAGGCAACCTTTATAATCTTACCGTGATATTTGGTCATCTTTTGTGTTATTTTGGAAGAGCTGACACAGTCATAGTACACCTGATGGATTCGTTTAGTCGGCGCTTTAGGAAGCAGAGGTTTGAGAGAAAGGGGAATTAAATCTGATCTTAATCCTAATCCTAATCTTAAACAACTGTAAATTAGCTTTGGGTGGTTTTTGAATCATTAGTCTGACTCTGACAAAGATTAAAGGTACATTTTGTAACTTTGGTCTTCAAAAAGTATCGGGGGGGGGGGGGGCAGAGTTTTACCAGACGACGTGTATGTTTCCATTCCTATTTAAGATTCATTTCTGTTTTTAACTGTTCTTCTGGCTGATCACAAGAGGAAAAAACTTTCATCATTACTGAACAATCTTCAAGAAAAATGGACGTCGATAAGACAAGTGTACGCAAATTTTTTAACTTGTATATTTAGCATTATTAGCATGTTTATTTTAGCTCTGCGGCACTGTCAGCTCTTTACGGAGCTGTCCAGCATCACATCTCAGTCCTTTACTGCCTAAAAGCTGTCGCCATTGAAGAAAAACGCCAACATTTACTCTTGTTTTGTCTCTCTTTCTGTCATTCTGCATCTTTGCTGCTGAACGCAGTCACTCTGAGGGTGAAGGTACTATTTGCTTGCCTGGAGCTTTTTGTCTTGTTGTAACTAATGTTTTAGCTAACTATTACCCTCCTCTGTTCTGTGTGCGACTGCCTCTTCGTCTGGTGGCTCCAGGGCAGATTAGACCCTACGATGACTCGCATCACATGTAGTGGTGTAACGTGGTCTTACAGGAACGTCCAGTCTGCTCCAAATAGTTTCAACTTTTCAAAGAATTGATTCAGGTTTGCTTCACTCATGAGTTTAAAGCCAGCAACCTCTGTGTCTCGACCACAACCGCACGGCTCGGAGCGATCACTTGTGGTCGGGATAGAGATCTCAAGGATTCTGGCTGCTCACCGTGGTGGCAGATAATGCCTCCATGGACAATAAATGGAACTTCAACAGCGAGCTCTCATCGGGTTTGTTCCTGTCTTTCAGGTTCTGTGTTTTCGCCAACATCTACCTGTAAGACTTTGCAATGAGAATGTCCGATATCGTGGACACTGACGCGATGAAGGTTTCCGAGGTCGCCGACACGGTGTCATCTGCGAAAGACAACGCCACCAAGTGTGAGGTCTCTGACCAGAGCCAGAGCAGCAGAGACGAGCACGGCAGCAACAATAAAAAGGACATGCAGGTAAAGATAAAGCTCCAGTAACTGGAGGGAGTTTGACCGGTGTTTCAAAGACTCGATGATTGAGCATTTTGGTCTCATAACAGCCTGACTTGAACCCCAGTAAGATGAGGACAGCCGACAGCCTCACCAAACATTACGACTGTGTTCGAAACCGCATACTTCTCCTACTACTCATACTAACTTTTTGAGTTGGTATGCGAGTTTGAGTAAGCGAGAAGTTCCCGGATGCATACTAGATTCTCCGAAATGTTGGGTATGCATCATGAGGTTACTACTCATCAGAGATGGGGACTCAAGTCACTGTGACTTGGACTCAAGTCGACTCGAGTTGCTGTTTTGATGACTTGTGACTTGACTTGACAAAAAATAAAAGACTTGAGACTCGACTCGGACTTGGAAGTTAAAGACTCGGCACTTGACTTGAGACACGATGACTTGAATGTTATTCAGACAGCCAGATGACAACTTCGAACTTTGTTCGTCATTTGAAGATCCATTCTGACCAGTGAGTGCTTGTCAAATTAGCTAATATTATCCTGTTAGCTAACGTTAGCTTGATATGATTTTTGGACAGGTTGGACACATTGGCCAATGATGTTTACTGACAGTTACTTATATCTTATATTTTCACTTTATTAAGATCAGATTCTGCAGGTAAAATTGCAATAATAAGGTGACCTGACTTTGACTTAACTTGCCCAAGAAAAAATTACTTGAGACTTACTTGAGACTTGCACGTGTGACTTGGTCCTATCTCCGCTACTCATACTCAAACTACCCAAGATGCAACGTAACGTCACGTCGCCGATCGTCATTTCCTGTCTAAACGGCAGTTTCAAGCTAGCTACAACGAGGGAGGTTCACTTCCTGTTTTCAAAACAAAAGCACCAATTGTATCGTAATGCCTTTCCCTATGATAAAAGGCAACGGGTATTTTATTTTGTGAAAATAACTGGAAGTGTGTTACAGCTCACTACGGCTAGCTTTAGTAGCGCCGAATTCGTCGGGAACAAAAATGTAAATAGCCGGTATTTTGTCAGGTTTTCAACACGTTGGGGATCTAAACGGCTACTTTCTCACCTGAAAATGTTTCAAATGTTGCTAAAGTTTACAGAGTTTAGAGCTTAAGCGAAATCAGCTTCGGACCGGCTGATTTCGGCTCGGGCAGGAGCGAAATGCATTGTGGGTAAACGCTCTGCATACTGTCTGATCGATGAGTATGCAGTATGCGGTTTCGAACACAGCCTTAGACTCTTTCACTGCACTCTTCTCCATGAAAATTCAGTAACTGTCGGCGTCAAACGCCAGCTTCCCCGGGGATCTCTTGTCACCTGCGGCATTGCAGATGAATTTCCCAGCAGCATCGGCAAGAAAAATTTTTTCCTGACAATTGTAATCTGCACAGTGTGAAATAATAATGAGGGGCTCGACTCTTCCTCTCCTCAGTTCTGAGGTCAGTCGCTGTACATGCCGGGAATCGTAGCTGCAACCAGAGCTTTGTGTTGTCCACGGGAGACATTAAAGCATGGATCTGTTGGGGATTCAGGACAGCTGAGATCCCTTTCAGATAAACTGCTAATTAATTGGGTGCGTGTCACTGGAACACTGTGCTTTGGGACTGCAGAGAAATGTGCACGAGTTAATTTGGTTTCCGAAGTAAAACCAGTGCCGGCTGCTTTGTTCTCACAGTGGAATTGATGATGACTATTTAAAAAAAAAAAAAAGGTGAAAGTGTGATCAAAGAAACAAAAACCAGGGGGAAAAATGAGTCTCTTTTGGCTGCAGCCTAAAAATAGGATTCAGGCCAATCTGGCCCCGTGGTTGGAGGCAGGGAGAGCAAAGGAGTCAGGCAGGCAGATAATCGGAGCCTAGATCCTGGCTTATCTACCAACTTCCTGCATCTATGTTACCCTGAGGAACAGAATGACACCAGTATGGGGGGAGCAGCAGGAGAGAGTGAAGATGGGCAGAGGAGGGAGGGAGAGGCTGGAAGGAGGAGGGAAACACAGAGGACAGGGATATGATGACAAAGAACACAAAGGGGGGGGTCAACTACAGAGCTACCTATCTGGCTTTTGTGTTTAAACGCTTTACATTTTGTCTTATCCAAACAAAACCCCAAATGGATGAAACACGAGGGGTGGTTTCCTTTCCTGGATTGCCTGGGCTCCCCTTTAGGAGTTTTAGGGCGTGGTGTCACATTTATCAAAGGAAACGAGGGGTTTGTTAGTTCGAGTCTTTCAATGGCAGCTCAAGAACAAGCCAGAGGAATCTCAAGTTAAATAAAGTGTCGAGCATATCAGCGCTGGGCTCAGTGGAACAGAGCTCCCGCAGGAAATCCGTCAGACTGAGCCTCGATTTCAGGGTATATTTTGTTTTAATAGCCTCATAGGTTGGACTCGACCGAGTGTGATTGGACATGAGTAGGTTCAACATGCTTCGTCATATTCTCTGGATCAGCCCAAACAAAGTGTGTGTGTGAATCTTGCACCTGCTTTCCCAGGCAGACTATTTCATTCATAATGTCTAAGAACAAAGCCAATTTTAACAGGTTCCTCAAAGTCGAGGATGGGAGTGGCATCCCTACGTGAAGAGTTAAAGCTTTTATATAACTTTGCATGTTTAGCTTCCTCAGCTGAAATGTTTTCCATGACCTCTGCAGATCTGGGTTAGGTCTAATTCCAGTCCCCTTTAGAGAAGTCACGCTGGCATGATTATTTCACCTGAACACGAACGCTAACGTTTCCTCCGACCTCGCAGCTCGTTATTTCTATCAGCAGAGGAGGTGAACCTGATTCTGTCGCCTGCTAAACGCCTCAAATATTCATTACGGGTGAAATGGAGGACATGGGAAACAGGGGGGGAAGGAGGCAAAAAAAAAAAGCATTCCGATGGAGGTAAAGGGAAGAAAGACGGAGTGACTTTGCCACCATCTGCCTCCAGCTCTCCAGCTTCGTCCTCTGCGGCAGGACAGGTGGCCGGTGGCCGCCCTACTTCTGCTGACTTCAGCCCTTTCCCTCTCCCCCCTTTCCCGTTCCTTTATCTCCTGCCGGCATTGTTCATTCCCTCCGGCCCCGCACCGCTCAATTAGCTGGTGTAGCGGTGTGCTCGCGCTCCCAGCCCCCTCCTCAACCCTCCCCCACATCCAGATCACCTGAGACAGAAAGCGTGGGCAGGTCACCGGCGTCGGAGATGGGCGAACAGCAGCCCCCTTTCAATTTTTTTTTTTTTTTTTTATAGGCATTATTTGGCCCTCTAGCTCGGCGATGGAGGGGAGGGGTTGTCCTTTTTGATTTTTAGAGGACAGGTTGGAAGGACGGAGCTCTGTGTGTGTGTGTGTGTGTGTGTGGATGCATGTTGGGATTAGGAAGCTGAGGACTGGGCTCCGTTACAATTCAGACTGAAATGGTTCCAGCCAGGTCTCCTCTGCTCTGCTATGCGTGCTACTGAGAGACCTTCTGTTTGCACACACATGCACACACATGCACACACATGCACACGCAGCCACCGGTGCATGAAGCACAGAGGCACCGAGCTGTCTCACACACCGCTGGGTGGCCGGCCTCGCTTTGCTTTCTGCATCTCACCTTCACATGACAGCAGACCTGGGAACAGCTCACACACACACAGCTGACCCCAATCTCTCACAGCCCAATGTCTGGCTTTTGTTTTCCACGCTGCGTGGGTTTTATGGGGGTGTGTGCGCGTGAGGAAGGGTCCCCACGGTGCAACAGCCTCGGCAGCATATGCTCTGCAGAAATTCACTTTGAGATTTTAATTTTTGCAAAGAGAATTCGGATTTCATTATTGCAGATCAGAGCATTAAATGTTGTTTTTATGTTTTATTTCAGGCATAAAAACAGACATTAAATCAGGTTTATTTTTTGCTTGAATGAATTGATTCCAGTCCCTTATTGCACAAAATGTTAAATAATTAAACATTTTTTGGCACTTCAATCGCTTTTCCACCTTCAAACTTTCTTTAGCCTTATGTATTTATTTATTAAATGTGCACTTTTCTCCTACACCTCTCACTTCCCGCCACCCTATGGGCAGCCCGTGAAGGCCTCTAAGGTATGGTTCGCTCGACTTGCATGTTGCACACGGATGCTCCAACCTGTCTCGCGTGCATTGGATGCCGTTGTTTTCTTGAATTGACCTGGAAGTCGTACACGTGTTTCTCGTCAAGCTAGACGTGTCAGATGTCCAAAATAAATTCACTGCAGATATGTTCAGATGCTTTTTTCTTTAGACCAGTGACAGTGGAGGCTGCGGTGCAAGTTCTGCCTAAAGCTCCAACTAGTTTGGCCTTGCTGCATTGATGTTTCCTCTGGAAATATATTCAAAGGCTTTTTCTTTTTTCCTTTAATTTGTTCTGGCTAAAGTAATCTGGAACTGTTCTGAATGTAATGTCGGATGCACCGTTGTCGTAAGCCAGCAGTGAAAAGCTCAAAGAATGTGCTCGCTGAAAAGTCAGTTATTCAACCTGTGTGATTTGCTTGCTCACTGGCTGTTTTACTGTTATAATTTGGCTTGTCACTGTGATGCGTGCTACTGATGCATTTGTGTGTGCGTGTGCATGGTTTTTAACTGTGCCCACCTACCTGCATACCCCTCCCCACTTAGTCCAATACCAGGCTAAAGCTCGTGCGGAGCCTGGCCGTGTGTGAAGAATCCTTTCCTTGCCCAATTCCCGAGCCTTCAGCAGCACCTCAGGTAAAAAATCTGCCTTAATAACCTGAGTGTATTTACATTAGAGATGTGAAAAACATTTTTTTGTGGCCGACTACCACCACCAGAATATTTCCCCCAGTCCCCCATTAAGCCCCAGCCATAATCTGTGGGCTATTAGCGGGTTATTATCATGGAGAACATGCATTAAATGTGACAAACGACTCCAACACATGTTGGGACATATCAATCCTCACTGGTTAGACACACCCTTGTCCTTCTGTGTTTTACGCTAATTCCATCCACAGACCTCACACCCTCTGAGCCAATCAGGTTTGAGCTTGAGTCGATGGCGTCCACTGTACGAACGCGACTTTTACTTATTTCACCTTAACCACTGGAGGCGAGACGCAAGTGATGCCGCTTGATTTTCATTCATATTAAACCCGTAAGGCCTTCTTACTGTAAATGAGTCCAGATGATTCAGTGTAACCTTGTATGTGTGATAACGGGCAGATTTCATGTGGCATTACAGTCATTAAACAGATGAAAACCAGCTAGTATTCATCACATATTTCAATAAGTGAGGTGCAAAACTAGAAAAAAACCTCTACTTATATATACTATTGTATCAATATGTGAGTAATTTACTTACTATATTACCCACAGTTTTGAAGGTTTTTAAAGTATTTGTTCAATCAGAAAGTGGAACAACAACCAAAACTGCAGCCTTCGGACAATCCGACCAAAGTTTTTAAACTGAGCTTTTTAGCTCCAATATGAATAAATAATGAAGCAGTTCCAGTGTTTAACATCTGCCGAAGCATCTGATTGGCTCAGAGCACCGGGTCCTGAGGAGGGGCGTCTGCAGGTGGACCCGACTCCCCCACTGACACTCACTAACCGATATTCACTCTTATGAACTTAACTGGGTCCTACATTTTTTAATTTAACGCACCAAATGTTTTTATTTTATGTATATTTGCTCGTAAAAGAGAGGAGTCAAATGTAATGTGAATATTATTCTTCTGGTAGCTTTTGTTAGCCATTTAAACCACTGTAAATGGCACCCGACGGTAGATTAATGCAACAGACTCCATCTCTGGAAGGTCTGCATGGTTACTGTAACCATAGTGGATGGAAATATTAGTGCATCTGTTATTTTTCAGCTAAATCTTGACTCACATGTATCTGGCACTACGATATAAATGAATTCAGAACGGGGGTGAGATGGTAACCGTCCTCAGAGCAAACCTTATGGCTGTTTAACACTGTGTGTGTTCTGCTGTCTGAGCTGCTGCCCGTTACAGTTAAGATCACAGTCATGATAGAAAGAAAGAAAGAAAGGTTCATTTGTTTTGTTTTCTACAAAGAAGATCACCACATTTAACCCTATATGACATTATTAGTCCCCATATTAGTATTTATTATGTTGAATACAGTTGGATTCTTTTAGAATGAATGCATCCGAGCACTTCAGCGACATCACAGATGTTTCAGTGACTGTTTTTTAGATCTCATTCATCTCAACGGTTTGAACCATTGGGCGTTTGTTTGGCTCGTCTTTGCAGTGGGATCCAGAGCTAATAGAGCTGCTCTGCTCGCTGAGCTTAGATTACGGTGCATGTCTGGACCACGAACTGAAAATTGTGATGTTTTATTGTGTTATTTTCTTTGTTGCAAGAGTCCTTTGGTGAGAAATTGATACCGACTCCTCTCTAATTATTTTTAAAGACCGTAACGTTGATCTCAGCCGTCTCATCGACCCTCTGTGTGACACCGGTGTTTCGGTCATGCTTCAGCCCCATTCGTTTAGCCACCCTTTGTACACGATGTGGAAAGCGCTGCCCTCGGACCTCGTCTTCATTTCAGCTCATTACGGCCGAGCAGATAGACCTCTGATGCTCGATGAGCGGGCTTTTGTCTGACAGCTGTGATTAAATACCTGGCTGTGGCCGCCTGATGAAAACATCACATCATCAAAAACACAAAGTGTGCAGCTCCGGCAGCACGTCTGCCGCTACTTTGCTAAATCAACGCTTCTTTTACACCGTATCTCCGGGCTTAAACTTCCTCCATTACACGCAACTCTGCACAACTCCTGGCACACACACACACACACACACACACACACACACACACAGACAGACAGGTGAATCTGTTCCAGGCTTTTCAGCCAGTCAGCACCGGGCGCCATAGCCAGAGGGCGGTGTTATTCCCACAGCAGTCTCGCGTCGTCTGCACTCACACGACGTCCCGTATTACTGCCATCAATCATGTCGAGGAAATTACAATTTCCACACGTCAGCTACAGAGAGCTGTGGAGCGCTCTAATTGAATACTCCTGATATTTTCCCCACTCCTGTTATTGGCCCCAGAGTTGAAACTCCTTCTGTGGCAAACTAACCTTGAGGGGCGACGTAATGCAATAAAAAGAATAGAAGCTGCATGCGCTCCCATTCTCAATCAAACTTTCATGATCACCAGATCTGAGCGTGTCCCATTGTTCAGCATTTCACATTCCTGTCAAACCCTGAGGATCAACAAAGGGCTCCGTGCGCTGCCCGAGTCCTCACCGCTGCATGAGAAGCTGCATCTGCCGCTGCATTGTCGACCTGGCTGTCACTTCCAATCCATGCCCCATCGGCGCGGGCCTTTGAATGCTCTCCGTACCTTTTTTTTTTTTGTTTTTGTTTTTTTTGTTTTAGACTGACAGCATGTTCATTACATATTCACACGACCATCATTTTCACGCTGTTTTTCCTTTATCTCGAGGTAAATGGGTGTCAGGAAACAAATGAGGCGGCTCGTAACAGCTGCACATCAACCCGGCGGTTTCCATGCGATGCCGAGGGTGGCATTAAGCAGCAAACATCAGCGCTTCTTGCCTGAAGAGAAGGGGGTGGGGGGGGTAAAATCTTCAGCTTTGACGAACACACACACACACAGCCTCGCTGTCACTAAAACAACACACAGTCCTGGACTCGTTTTCCCTCCCTCCCAGTCTCGCTCAGGCAATTAGACGGTCACGTTTCTCATTTGCATTTTTACATTTTCACATGCTTTCTGAGCGCCTTCGAATGAAGGGAAGCGCGCCGTCTCATTATCTTGCTCCACAGCTGTTACGGGGGGATCAAACTCGTGACCTTTAACGGTTATGAGCTGCTCTCCCACCGCCAGGTCACTTCTGCTCTCTCCCACTCGCAGATTCTCTGATGTTAGCTTCCAAGACTTGTGCTTAATCCACTTAGAGTGCAGTGCAGTCGTGAGCCCTCGCCACCGTTCAGCGCTGCTTACAGCCTTTGTAGAATTGCCTGAAAAGCAAATCAGATACAGCTGAGAGTGTGCAAACGTGTGTGTGAGCAACACTGTGTCAAACCGAGGCAGTGTTTAATAGATTTTACCCAAAGATCCACAGTCTTCCAGCCACATTGCAGCATGGTCGGTTTTAGGAATTTTTTTACAGTTGGCGGAGGATTACAGCAAAACCCCTCATTGTGTTGAATTTAATGGAATAAAATGTGCTGTGTTGTTTAATTTTAGGCTCACATTCATGTTTTATTCAGGTGGTTTAATAAAAACAAGCTAATCTGGAAGATTAATTGCCATAGTGATTTGGAATTCATGGACGCAGGCGCATTATTACTGGCAAGGAAACTGGTCTCCGTGATAAACCAGGAGAGTTTATTAAGTGTCTTGCTGCGGCCTCTATTGCAGATGCCATTGTCTAATTAACCCAGAGCCTGAGGCAAGATCATGGACCTAAATGCCTCATATTTAATGCCTCCTTTCTTAATGAAAGTCTGGTGTCAGTCACACAGAAGAGACGTAGGTCACATTTAGCATTAGGAGGTATTTTGGTGTAATATGGGCATCAGCATGTACGATATAAGCTGGATCTATGGAGTTTTTCAGTTGTTTTTCCCCCCCTGAACAGGATGGATTCCTCCCCCCACCCTTTGAAAACGAAGAACGTGGCGCAAAGGACCAAGCTGAGAAAGAAGGCAGCTGCGACAAGGTGGACAAACCCGAGAAGGCGCAGAGAAAAATGCTGTCCAGAGGTGAGGAAGTGATCTGCTCATTTCAGGTTGGGACATTTTCATCCATCTGTCACCTGGACCAGCTTATGTTTTGGTGTCATTTCTCTGCTTGTTTTTCATCATATTCTGCCAACTCTGGTCTGAATTTAATTGCACTGAGTGGAGACAAAGAGCGTAAATTAAACCTCATTTTCTTTAAAATCGCCATGTTGGACTTAGCACTGCGTTCTGAGTTGCAAACCTCCATCCCGATGAGATGGATTTTAGACCATCGGTTTTGACCATTAACGCCTCAGCTTTCTTTATATCATGACACCTGGGGCCTCATTTCTAAACATTGCCAACACCCAAAGAAGGCGCTTGAATTGCACGTGTGCTTTTCCCCTCCACAGAATAGTTTTTATGTCCATGTGTAATCTGTGATAATCATTGTGATGACGGCGTGTCAGCGGTGAGACTGAAAGCTAACTATTGAAATGAAGCCAAATGCTTTAATGATACTTATCAAACAATCTGTGTCACTCAGGCAAATTACAGCTTTCTAATAATTATACCCTTTACCGTGTGGTGAGGAATATCCAGTCCTAAACATTTCTTTTTAGCTCCCATGTCCTCCAGTTTGTCCAAAAGCACTTGTCTGTTTTTAAATGATATCTCATTATGGGCTGATAATTGGCGCGATTCAGTTAATTGCAAAAAAGCTCAAGGTGCGAAGCAATTACATGGATTCCCACAGGCGGATAAAGGTGTCTGCTTCCCTCTGTGGGGCAGCCTCCAATTATAGAAAGCAGACGCCCACAGAGGGGCACAAGCTCCGGGGTCCCCCGACCGCGTCCCACTGACGGCTCCTTTCCTTTTCGTTGGAGCATGTTTGCTTGTTTCCACCTTTTGTTATCTGACCCACGCGTCATCTCTCACATCAGCAGCACTTTTAACCCACCACACACCATTAACCCTCAGATGTATAATCACTTAAAGTGTTAAATCCTCATACATTTTTCTTTCTGTCTCATCTGTTTTTATTGTTTTTTTTTGTTTTAAACATAATACATCTGTTCATTTGTATACAATATTAACAGTGGAAGCACAATATGAACTCAAAAGCCCTTCCACCCTGTCGAGCCAGGGTTTAAAACACATTTAAGTTCCAGGAAGTTCTTTGAAATCGGTTAAACTGTTAAAAAAAAAAAAAGTCACATTTGAAATAAAAACGTAAATCAATCATCAATATTTTCTGAATAATTTCTCTGGATGTTTTCTCTGTGCCTTGATTTGTTTTATTTTTTAAGCTGTTTCTTCAGAATAAAATCTATGGAAGTCTCGTAATCCCTTAAAATCCTCAGATTAGGATTCTCCTTAAAGAAGCTGCTGCCTTTAAGTCTTTTTCCCCATAAAATGAAATCATATATACGTATATAGTCACATTCATACATACTTGTACACATAAATACACAAGGGTAGGGAATATATATATATATATATATATATATTTAATTAAATCAGGACACTAGCACACTGGAGCTGATTAACACATTTTAGCTGGAAGTAATGGGGTGAGCAGGGATAAATTGAGAATAAAGAATTTATCTGTAATCAGTTGTCGAGGTGAATAAGATTTACATGGCACGTGAGAGCAGATAGGATTGTGAAAATGAGACCTTATTGTGAAGAAAGACCCCAAAAGTGTTCGAGGAAAGGTCCCCCACACGTTCAAAAACTTTTTGTATGAATTATGGATCGAGTATCGTACTTTTTTTTTTTTTTTAGTTAACGTCCAATCCGGTCAATGGGGAAATTCCAGCCGTTATGGAGCTCAACCTGTTTTAATGTAACAGTCATGTCGTAATGTTGTTGATCAGGATGCTTTTTATTATTTGCTCAGATTCCAGTCAAGACTACACAGATTCAACTGGCATAGACCTCCACGAATTCCTGGTCAACACACTGAAAGGCAATCCCAGGTAAGCTCAGCCGCGTACTCGCTTCACTTTGACCTGTGCGGTGAAATATTGACCATCAGGAGCTCATCTACACTTTTGTAATGATCTGGTCACAGCAGCAATGCCAGGTGCCAGTTGCTCACAGTGAAATCAATTCATTTCAGTTGAAGTGCTGTGATGAGTGGGTTCACCTGAAGAAGACTTAATGATTCCCTCCTTTTACCGTTAATCGGACAGAATTAACGGCTCCAAATTGTTGTTGTTGTTGCAAAAGCAGCATTCAAGTTTAGCTCAGCAGCTCAACACGAGAATGAGAATGAGACAGAATATCAGATGATGCAGTGAATCAGGGGAAATAAAACCTAGTTTACGTTTCTCACAGCAGATTTTAGCCAAAGTAAAGGAGAAAAGAACGTGAACAGGTGTTTAATTGCTTTATTTTCTGCTCCCAAACACAAGGAAATAGGAGTAATTTGGGAAAATACCTGCAGATGAGAAGGATTTTGCAGATAAACACACCACCACACACTTGTACTGGGTCATAAGATAACCAAGAAGGATTTCAGTGCTAGAAGCTTTGATTTGTTTGTATTTTTAAGAAAATATCCTGCTTTTTATCCTCAGTGGCCCAAATATAAGGTTTTAAATAAGTTTAACAGGCGCTTGAATAAAATCTATAAACCAGTGCAACATGTTGCTTATTTAAAATGAGAAAAATAAAAAATAAAGTTATCTTTGAAAAGCTGTGAATATTAGTTACTTCGGACTGGCTTAAAACCAGTTTTGCCGCCATTCTTTTCTCTTTTTGGACGAATGAATTGAACTGAAGTGCAGCCAAACTCAAGCCAAGACTCATTTTTAGCAGCTTTCTACAAACTTGACTTCGTGTCCCAATTTTCAGGAACATAATCTTTCCTCGTTTTGAAACCGTTCCTTGGAAAATGTGCAGATCTTCGACGGTGACAAAGAGCCCCTGGAAACGCCACTCAAAACAGATAATCGTGTCTTCTCTTTGGGGAAATGAAACTTAAGCCTCACTTGCCTGATTGGATGCCACACAACAATAATCCTTCCATTTATAGACATAACTGTGGTGAAACTTCACATTAAGGCAGATAAAAGTTGCTTCTTGTTAACGTAATAATACGAAGTGAATGCTAATGATCTGAGAAGGAGATCATTGATCATCTGAAGATGCCTGAAAAATGTCCTTTTCTTGTTTTTCCTTTCAGGGATCGAATCATGCTGCTGAAGTTGGAACAGGACATCTTGGATTTCATCAGCAATAATGAGTAAGACATCCTCAACAGTTAAAGTGTTTCACTCTTTGAGGCTGAGATGAAGAACTTTGTGTCAGAAACATGCTTGCAGACTTGATCGTGATAACGAGCCCAGATTAATGTCACCCAGTTGAGACGAACAGCTGTTCATCAGCTCTGAGATGTGGCCGTTGTGTCGCCCACTCTGCGTCCTTTTCAAAGCTGATCTCTGAGCTCACCCGTTTGCTCCGGTCACTTCATTTCTGCGTCGTCCCTTCGGAATACACTTGGGAAATATTCCATCTGGATCAGTATCCCTAATGAAGGGTCTAAAATTAACGAGCGCTTTGATTACCAGAAGCCACTTGAAACATTTCCAGAACAAACTTGAGAGCATGTCGCATGTTTTCTCAGTCGGAGCTGGAACCAAACCGGCCAACCAGACGGAGGTCGTAGCTTCGCGTGCCAGATAATAACGCCGACTTGTGGAAGTCGTACCCAGAGTTTAACTGTTAATCTTTACCTCCCCGTAGAAGCCAAAAGAGGAAGTTTCCCCCCATGACGTCTTACCACAGGATGCTGCTGCACCGAGTTGCGGCCTACTTCGGCATGGACCACAACGTGGACCCCAGCGGAAAATCGGTGGTGATCAACAAAACCAGCAACACGAGAATGTGAGCCTGTGTTTTTTTTTAATCCCGCTTTAGAAGAGCTCTGGAAAAAATGCCACTCCAAAAATAAGTAAAAAAAACAACAAATGAAAGACGTTTTTGCTTGAAATAAGCTAAAAAATCTGCCAATGGAACTAATGAAAATCGGCTTGTAAAGATTTCTTGAAATAAGATGTGATATTTAGGACTTTTGAGATAAAAGTGATCTTGAAATTAGCTTAAAAACCTCTTCAAATGTCAAAAAAAGCTTGTTTCATATGATATGTGACTCAAAACAATTTGTTTTCAAGACTTTTTCATTTAACAAGATATTCCAGATGTATAGTCTTCAAACAAGTCCCTATATCTGGCTGAAATAGTGCTTGTTAGGCAGTTGTGTCTTATATTAAGTGTAATAAGATACTTGGACTAGAAATGAGACAAATATACTTGGTAAGACTTTGATTTTTTGCAGTGAGGATCTCAGATCACAATATGTAGGTAGAGCTGCTGCTTCCTGATTGGTTGTGGAGTTTTCTGCTGTTGAGTTGCTCTGTGACGCCGCTCCTCGGTTAACATATGTTGCTGTCAGCATCTGCACTGAATTAAGCCGCCACTAAAACCTCGTGTGAATTCCCCCACCGACAGACCCGATCAGAAATTCTCAGAGCACATCAAGGATGACAGGGCGGACGATTTCCAGAAACGCTACATTCTCAAACGAGACAACTCCAGCTTTGATCGCGAAGACAGCACGGTGGGTGTTTTTTTTTTCTTCTTCTTTAAAATGTTTTTTTTTTTTTTCCTCCTCACCAAGCTGTCACTTTCTTTTCTGACACGTTGGTAAGAGCGGGACAATCTGGCGTCCCTGACGTAGCTGCTAAAGAAGAGTTTGTGTGTCTCTGCCAGATCCGAATGCGTTTGAAGGCTGACAAGAGGAGCAAATCGATGGAGGAGAGGGAGGAGGAGTACCAGCGAGCCAGAGAAAGGATTTTTGCACATGATGTGAGAGCTGTTTGTGTAGGCGGAGTGTGGGGGTGGGGGGGGGGGCGCCATGTTTCACAAATCTTTGTCATGTCTATTCATTTGCAAATTCAGTAGATTTCATGCTACCAGCTACTAATGCCGGCTGTATGAATCTGTAAAAATGCTCCGATTTGCAGTCTTATTTCTCCATAGAAGTCAGTTTTATGCATCCAAGCACCTGATGGGACATCAACATTAATGTAGATTCATTCAATACATTCAAGATAAACAATAACGCTTCACTGGAAAAAATGCCCCTCCAAAAATAAGTAAAAAAACAACGAATAAAAGACGTTTTTGCTTGAAATAAGCAGAAAAATCTGCCAATGGAACTAGTGAAAATCGGCTTGTCAAGATTTCTTGAAAGAAGATGTGATATTTAGGACATTTGAGTTAAAAGTGATCTTGAAATTAGCTTAAAAACCTCTTCAAATGTAAAAAAAAAAAAAAAAAAAAAAAAGCTTGTTTCATGTGAAGTATGACTCAAAACAATTCGTTTTCAAGGCTTTTTCACTTAACAAGATATTCCAGATGTATTGTATTAAAACAAGTCCCTATATCTGGTTGAAATGGTGCTTGTTAGGCAGTTGTGTCTTATATCAAGTGTAATAAGATACTCAATGAGACAAATATACTTGGTAAGATTTAGATTTTTTCCAGTGTTTAACTGAGTGTAATTTTCCTTTTAACACACAGGGAGATCACTTCATATTGGACAGAAGGTAAGCAGTAAATCTCCCAATCACTCATCTGTTTTCACTGTGTCGTGTATATATAGACGGTGATATAGCTGATTCAATCCTTCAAAGTGTTATCAATGTTCTCCACTTTCATAATTTTCCTGTCGAAGCAGTAATTATTCAGGCCTGACATGTTTGGAAATGGGAGATATCTCATTTTGCTCTCTAACGCCTCTCCCCTCCCCTCAGCACGCAGGATGGAGACGCTTGCATGAGCACTCAACAGAGGCGGCAAATGTTCAGGTGGGTCCGCCCCCGTCACATATCCATCAGCTCCTCTGAGAGTCTGAGGCGCGCAGGCTGAGAAAACCTTTTGAATCGCCGTCTGTCTTAATCGGCTCGCTCAGGCACACGGGCGCTGATCTGAGGATTTGTTTCTGCTGCTCCAGAAAGCTTCTGTCAGGGAAGATTTCCTGCCCAGACTTCCTCATGTTCAGACCAAAGCTGGAGGAGTTTTACCCCCCCAAAATGTTAGAAATAATCGCGCCATCTCTAACTGCTGTATTACAAATGAAAATGTTCAGATACACTGGAAAAATTAAGTAAAAAAACAACAAATAAAAGACATTTTTGCTTGAAATAAGCAAAAAAATCTGCCGATGGACCTAGTGAAAACCGGCTTGTCAAGATTTCTTGAAATAAGATGTGATATTTAGGACTTTTGAGATAAAAGTGATCTTGAAATTAGCTTAAAAACCTCTTCAAATGTCAAAAAAAGCTTGTTTCACATGAAATCCGACTCAAAACAATTTGTTTTCAAAACTTTTTCATTTAACAAGATATTCAAGATATATTGTCTTCATACATAAATAGTACTTATTAGGCAGTTGTGTCTCATATTAAGTGTAATGAGATATTTGGACTAGAAATGAGACAAATATACTTGGTAAGACTTTGATTTTTTTTTCCAGTGTAGGTTGGTCAAACGTAAATATTTACCGCCTTTGTTTTTTTGTTTTTTTACCAATTGTACTTTATAGAAATGAGCCGTTCTAACAGGATTAAATGAGGAAAACCTGCTTTTAAAGTCGCTGCTCTCTTGTCACCCAGGTTACGGGCCGGCCAATCTGGCGCCAGCAGGCAGAGCAGCTCGGAGACGGAAACGCTGCCGCGGCACGGCGAGCCACGGCCGTGGAGCAGCACGGACAGCTCAGACAGCTCCAACCGCCTCGCTCCGCGGCCCGCCATCACCAAGGCCAGCAGCTTCAGCGGCATCTCCCCCGGCCTCGTCCGAGGGGACAGCACGGCCAGCAGCAAGAGCACCGGGAGACTGTCGAAAACAGGCAAGGCCGACCGCAGAGAGTCAATTAGAGCGTACTGATTAACATAGGTGCTGCAGAATGATCGGTGTTTACATTCTGCTGAAAGCACAGGTGAATCCTGCATGCAGATGGAAGGATTTGTCTCATTAACGGGTGTTTGTTCAATTTATTTACTCGCTCAAGTGAATTCTGCCAATTGAAATGGGGACACACACACACACACACACACTAAAATTAGAAGGTAAATAAAGGGACGGGGAAAAGAGATTAGCACATTGAGCCTGAAGGAGGATCCTCTGGCACCCGGAGCTGCAGCGCTCTTGTCTGAACTAACAGTTGTTGTCCTGCAGTTGTTGACAGGTCTGTGGACCCTGTGGCTGGACAGCTGTCAGAGATAATTACCATACAGCAGCCTGGTAATGGAAGAGGCTAAAAAAGTGTTGGAGCAGCAGAAGAATAAAAGCTAACAGTGAGGAGTCGCTGCATTATGTATAAGTGTGAGCTCTGGGAAGTGCCACGCACTTCACTGAGAGGCAGTGGCTGCTCCTCCACTGCAGCTGCTTACTCCACAATATTTGGGACTTGATTGCCTGAGATTAGATGCTCTGCATTTTAGCTCCTTTTTTTTTTTTTTTTTTTTTTTTTTATTACCAAAGAACGCAGAGGTTGAAGTTTTCTGCTCTCCCTGCCATCTTTTCTGTTGACATAGTCTTTTTCCTATTTTTCCCCAATAACCCGTTTTTCTTTTATTTGTTCCTTAATGAAAAGGATTCCTGCCCGAGCAGTTTTTACGTTGTTTTACGAAGCAGCCGGCCACCTTCACTTTGTTTAATGCTGGGAAGCATAAAAGGGACATCGTGCTGCTGTGTTCCTTTGCTCTCGTCCTCCTAAGCTACCGGAGAAACTGCAGTTAAACACAGATCTCTGCGTCTGAAAACAGGAGCTTAATTAATTTTTTTACAGCGCTGTTCCAAACTCTTGATCCACACTGGAATGACTTCTCAATTTTTTTATATTTTGCCAGGAAAACAGGAAATGGGTGCAGCAATCTATTTAAACATACACAAACTTGACTGTAAATACAGCAAAATCAGAGTTTGTTCAGTTCTGAGCATCTTTAAAGTGAATATCTGCTCTGAGCTCCTTCATCCTCCAACTCAGCCTGAACCCTCTCAGACCAGCTTTCTGTCCTTTCTTTAAGGAGTCTTCAGGAATAGTTCTCCAGGCTTCTTGAAGGACATCCCAAAGCTCTTCTTTGGATGTGGGCTGCCTTTTGTTCCGTTCTCTGCCAACATGATCCCACACTGCTTCAGTAATGTTGAGCTCCGGGCTCTGGGGAGGATTCATCCCTCCATCAGACCTGCTGCCACTGATTTTCAGCCCACTTCTTGTGTCCTTTGGCACAGCTCAGCCTTTTCTCCCTGTTTCCCTTCCTTAAGAACGGCTTCCTGACAGCCACCCTTCCATGGAGCCCATTTCTGATGAGGCTTGGGCCAACAGCAGATGGATCAGCTGAAGGTCCAGATGCATCTCTCAGCTCCTGTGTCAGGGCTTTGCTGGATTTTTTCCTCTTTCTTAAGGACATCACTTTCAGATCCTGTTCATCTGCTGTAGATAGTTCTTTAGGCCTGACACTTCTTCTTTTGTCCTCCACTTGTCCAGTTTCCTCAAATGTTTTAAGGACACACTGCACACCATGCTGAGATATGCCAAGTTTTCAGCTAACAGCTCTTTCATCTTACTTGAATATACAGAAACATTTAATATATAAATATTTGTTAAATCATTGCAGGCTCCTCATCAGCCATCTGAAGTCCTGAGTACCAGATTGCGTCCTCCCAGCAACAAAGAGAGGATGCAGTCACCATTTTGTTTGGCATTTGCTAATTATACAGGCAGAGATTTATCACAGACGGTGCAGAGAGGAGCAGTTTCTTCATCAACAGTTGCCTAAAGAGGCCAGAAGAGAACATGCATCATAAGCAAGAGACACAACAGTGAATTTCTTTCTCTGCTTCATTATCGCCTCTGGCTCTTTCCACCCACATGAATACCTAACAAGCCAGAAGCAACGCGTTAATGGTATCTTCTGTTTTAAAGTCTCTCTTGGAAACTCACGGGCAGATGACACATTCTCTCTCCTCAGGTTCAGAATCGTGCAGCAGCGTCGGGTCCTCGTCCAGCTCGCTGTCCCGTCCCCAGCTGCCTCTCCCGGTTTCAGCCCGATCCCACATCCCCGGCGCACCCTCAATGCACCCCGACTCCAGAGGCCCCGGGCACCCCGAGATGACCAAGAGCGTCCCCTCGCAGCTGCCCGCATCGGCTCCCGACGCCACAAACTTTTACGTGTTGCCGCTAGAAGCCTCAGGGATCCCACCTGGCAGCGTTCTGGTCCATCCTCACACAGGTGGGTGAAACCCCGGCGAGCTTTAATTACATCAAAGTAAAATTTTACAACCTTGGGAGCTTTCTGTTTTCATGAAAATTCATGAGTTTGGGACAGAGCTCCAGCTTGGCCTGGGGCTGCACTCAGTTTGTCAGTCAGACCACAGCTCGCTGATCAAGATGCAGCGAACAGATGGGGGCGATCTGTAAATATGCATCATGGACCGTGCGCACAGTTGTGCACTTTTGATCTGCAAACTGATCCTCAGAAGCTGCCAAGGTTGTTGGTTCCTGTTGACTCGTTCACGTGTTTCCTTTGGTGTTTCCACTCGAATTATTAACACGACGGCTGTTTTTTTTTATTTATTTTTTTTTTATTCGATTTAACAGGCAAGCCGTTCATACATCCTGATGGCAGCGCAGTGTTTTATAACCCGGCTGCTGGCAGGATCACACAGCAGGTGAAAACCCAACCCCAGCCGATCCCCGCTGCGTCACAGCAACAGCCAACCAATCACCTTCACTCCCAGGTTAGTCTTTTTCGTTCAGTTTCCCATCTTTCTCCACCTGGAATCTAACTTTTTCATCATTGAAACTGAACTCATGTGATTGATTGATTGATTTTTATTTTCGAACATGTATAAAAAAGAAAATGTATGTAACTATTTGTACATATAAAAGAAAGAAAAAGAGAAAAAAAAATTCAATCACATAAAGTGAAAATACATAACAAAACACCACACATTGTTTGAAAAAGGAAGACTGTGAAGACTGTAGTGCTTTTCCTAACTTTTTCTTCTACTCACCAACTAATTGGAGTGTTGTAATTGGAGCTGATTTGCTTTAAAGACTAAGCCCCTCCCAGAAATGGGGGAGGGGCTTAGTCTTTTTACCGCCGTCCCTTGTCCAGGCTCATCTTCTATGCCTCTGTCCATCTCTCCTTCCCTTCTCAGCCGATATGTCCTCCTCTCCAGCCGTCCTCTGAGCCTGTCCACAACCCAACGGTTTCTTATCCTCTTCTTCCTCCTCCTCTTCCTCCTTCTCAGTTCCTGCCCATCTATCCTAACCAACAATACACAGTGGTACAGACCTTCTTTCTTCCATTTTATTATTAGTCTTCCTCTCTCTGCTCCATCTCCTGTCAGACTCTGAACCATTTAGAGCTTATTTACGATCTTTACTCGACATGTTTAATATTTACGTCTAATTTTATTGTCCTCGGTCTACTTTTTTCTGGAGAATTTGCTCAGCAAGGTTTCTAAACTTCCCAGATTCGACTATTCTGGCTTTTTTTTTGGTGTAAAGGTGCATCTAAATCCAGAAATGTAGATCATGCATCCGCTTAACCTCATTTTTGACCTGGTTTTAGTGAACGACATGCCTCTGTGGCTAATTATGCCTGCGGAAAGTTCCATTAATATTTAATTCATCACCAGATGTTAGCTCTGAATAATCCATGACTAAAAGCACGACTTTCCCAACATGTCAGAAATGACCTGAACTGGTGAGCGCTGGTGATGCAGATGAGTCATTGATTTAGCATAAAGATCTGTCCCCGGTGGTTTTACTGTATCAAGCTATACTTTTCCCGTGAATATAACACAGAATTGTGTCCGCAGCCTGAGGTCCTCAACGCCCAGTTCAGTCACATGACTCTGGCGCAGCAGCCACCCAATGACAGCGGAGCTTCGGTTCCAGACGGCCGCCACTATCCCTCCGTGTACAGCCACCACCCGTCCCAGGTGATGCTGCAGGGAGCTCCTCCACAGCAGGTGACCAGCTACATGGTGGCAGGGCCATCAGGAGGACACCCAGGGATGCTGCAGGGTCAGCATATCCCGCTCCAAAGCCTGGGCCCCAGCCACACTTATCCCAGCTCCAACCCGGGCCCTGCTGCTTTTCCTGGAGCCGCACTCAACCAGCCGCTTCTCCAGCAACACACGTACATCCAACAGCCTGTCCAACAGGTAGGATCCCTCAGTTTTCCATGGAAAAACACACTGTCGGTCTGTTCCACAGTGTGCGAATCTGTCACCATGAGTCAGACTAACCGTCAGCCCCCAGATGGCACCGCTGATCAAAATCAAATCAAATCAAATTTATTTGTATAGCACATTTCATGTACAAAACCATTCACACTGGAAAAAATGCCCCTCCAAAAATAAGTAAAAAAACAACAAATACAAGACGTTTTTGCTTGAAATAAGCAAAATAATCTGCCAATGGAACTAGTGAAAATCGGCTTGTCAAGATTTCTTGAAATAAGTTTTGATATTTGGGACTTTTGAGATTAAAGTGACCTGGAAATTAGCTTAAAAACTTCTTCAAATGTCACAAAAAAGCTTGTTTCATATGAAATCCAACTCAAAACTGTTTGTTTTCAAGACTTTTTCATTTAACAAGATATTCCAGATGTATTGTCCTCAAACAAGTCCCTATATCTGGCTCCTGATCAGTGCAAAGTGCTTCACATAAAATAAAAGCATTGCAGCAGGGAGTGGAAGAAGCATTAAAAATACATAAAAGAATATAAAGAGAAACAAATAAAATAATTTAAATTAATTTAAATTCAAAGATAGCGTGCAGATTTCATGCATAGACACATGAAAACAGAAATGTCTTTAACCTGGATTTAAAAATGTCTACATTTGGTGAAAGTTTAATCTCCGCTGGCAGTTTGTTCCACTTGTTTGCAGCATAACAGCTAAATGCTGCTTCTCCATGTTTAGTCTGGACTCTGGACTGGACCAGCTGACCTGAGTCCTTGGATCTAAGAGCTCTGCTGGGTTTATATTCTCTGAACATGTCACAGATTGTAAACCATCAGCAGGCTTTTAAAATCTATTCTGTGACTGACTGGAAGCCAGAGTAAAGATTTTAAAGCTGCTGTGATGTGTTCAGATCTCTTAGTCCGGGTTAAAACTCTAGCAGCAGCGTTCTGGATGAGCTGCAGATGTTTAATGCTCTTTTTGGGAAGTCCAGTTAAAAGAGCATTACAGTAATCAAGTCTACTGGAGATGAATGCATGGATGAGTTTCTCCTGGTCTTTTTGGGAGAGGAAACCTTTAATTCTGTTGATGTTTCTGAGATGGTAAAAAGCTGCCTTGGTGACAGCTTTGATGTGGCTGCTGAAAGTCAGATCTGAGTCTATCAACACTCCGAGGTTACGAACCTGGTCAGTGATTGTAAGGTCCCGAGTCTCAAGATATTTACCAACGCTGACCCTCTTCTCTTTGCTCCCAAACAGAATGATCTCAGTTTTCTCATTTAATTGTAGAAAATTCTCTCTCATCCAGGTGTTTACTTCCTCCAGACACTGACACAGTACGTCTGCTGGGCTGCAGTCGCCATGGTGACAGAGACACATAAAGTTGTGTATCGTCTGCATAACACAATCAATGCACCCCAAAGTGATGCACTTGTTTTTCTTTTGTCTCTAGATGTGCTACTGCTCTTCAGCTCACCACCACCACTGCTCCAGCCAGCAGCAGCAGCACTACCGACCTGCCGTCAACCCGCTGTCCTATAACTGCCCTCAGAGCCAAAACCTGCCCCAGCAGCAAGGTACGAGCCCGGCCCTTTAAAGACTTCTGAGATAATTACCGAACATCGTTTCACTTCTGATGTGGCTGTTTGTTTCTTTAGTTGAAAAAGGGTTTTTGAACACAGAAACTAATTATTTCTTTCTCCCACACCACACACTCCAAGGTGCAAACTGCCCCGTGTTTAAACAGTCCCTTTGATTGAGGGTAAATTCAGTTTAAAGCCGCACGCTTGGATACCAAACCGCAGCAGGTTCCTCTTCTTTTCTCCAGTTTTCAGCACCACACCAAATTATTCCCACAAAGCTTTGATACAGTCGCGCAGATCTGAAGACCAATCAAAGGATGTTTTAATGAGTAAGATCCGCTGTCTCCCTCGGTCGGCGTTGTTAAGAGAAAAGCTCAGCCTCGCCGCTTCATCACGAGTCCCACTCAGAGGGCCTTAACTTTTCCACTTTCAGCTCTCAGATAACATTTGTTTGTTGCCATTGTTTCTGTTTCTCCGCAAGGGAGCTTCTGGTGAAGGACGAACACTCCTCCCATCCTCTGCTCAGCGTTTGTTTATTTTTACCGGTTCAAATGTCTCCCCTGGAGTTCTCCACCAGATTATTGTGAGAATGCTTTAAGGCATTCTCACTATGAAGTTCCTGTTTCTCTTTATTATTATTATTCCGCCAGTTTTTGGCACCTAACTACTCCTGCATACTTTCAGCTATTTCAACGATCTTGGTATCAAAACGTTCAGCTATTTCAGCAGATTCCCGCTATCATTTTTGGTGTTTTTAACTTTTACACTTTTTAAGATATTCAACTTTTATTCAAATTTTCCCGTCATTCAAATGAATGGAAACTGATTTCAGTTCTTCCAAATCATCTCCCTCTTTCCAACCTAACTATTTCTGCATGCTTTCAGCTAGAGACACCATTCAAACTTTAAATGGGTCACAAGACATTCAGCTATTACCAATTGTTTCAGCTTTTTCAAACCTTCAGCCAATTTTGAAATATGACAGCTTCAAAAACATGAACATTTTGCTCCTTCTTGATTTTTATGAATGAGTACACAGTTGAGTGCGTGCTGATAAGTTTAACATTTTTCAGTTTTTTCAAACAATTTCCTCCAACTTTCTCATACAGAGAAACAAATTATACCTTAAAATGTAGGAAAATGGTCCTCTTTTGCGCTCCAATGTTAAGTTTGGTAGTACACAAAAATCACAAAATCCCTTCAACCAATACCTTAGCAACAGTTTTTACTGCAAAAATTGAACTGTTTTCAGCTTTTTTAGCAAGGTCAGCTATCCCCATTCAGCTCATAAGCATTCTCACTGCTGTTTCGCAGGAACAGCTCTTTCTAGTTTCTTTCAGTTTCTTTCCTCCTTCACCACAGGAGTTGAGCTTGTTGGCTCCTGCTCGCTCTTTCTAACATGGCGCACACACACCTTACCGATGGCATGTCACCACGGTTGTGACTTGTACTCGCGCACTATGTCTCTCTAAGTGGCTGCGGCACTATTCTGTCATCTGTACGCTGCAAATGTGGCTTCCCTGCTGGGGAACCAGGGAATAGGCAGCGGACAAATGGAGCTGACCTACAAAGGCAAAGAACGGCAATTATTTCTCAGGGAAACGGGCAAAAAAAAAAAAGGCTGCAGAGCCTCATTTCCCCTGTTTTTACATTAATTAAAGAAAGACCATGCAAAGGTGAAGATAATGCAGCGCGTGTCGCGCTCGTGATAAATAGATTATCCGTGGTAATTCTCAGATGGCGCCGTTCGGGCCCGCGGAGCAGCTTGTTTCTGCTCGCTTGCATCAGTCGCCTCCTCCCGAGAAGCTTTTTTTTTTTTTATCACCTTTCAGACCATATTAAAGCTTTTATAGAGTTCAGCATGAAACCAGAACTTCTCTGATTTCTGCCTACAGTGAGACGGTTTGCTGCTAATGCTCATGCAAACTAACCATCACTGATACAAAAGTGAGAGAAATGCTGTAGATCCTTAAAGGTGCCGGCAGTTTTCAGATTATACGTGCAAAGGTAGTGGAAGGTGAGGCGAAATCATCCGACACGGGCAGTAAGTTAAGATGCTTTTTAGTTTTATCCCCACAAATGTGACTGAGATATGTGATACTGTACTGATATGTAGCCAGACTCAGTCTGCAGTAATGGATCTCCAGTCCTTTTATTTGCAGCCTGTCACAGAGACACATCATTTGTTCCCATTTCTTTAGCTTCATCTGTGAAAAACAGCAAAGATAACACAGTCTGACAGACAGAAAACAGGATTTCTGCAGCAACAAGGTGATTCCCAAAGAGCTGTTAGCTGAAAACTTGGCATATCTCAGCATGGTGTGCAGTGTGTCCTTAAAACATTTGAGGAAACTGGACCAGTGGAGGACAGAAGAAGAAGTGTCAGGCCTAAAGAACTATCTACAGCAGATGAACAGGATCTGAAAGTGATGTCCTTAAGAAAGAGGAAAAAATCCAGCAAAGCCCTGACACAGGAGCTGAGAGATGCATCTGGACCTTCAGCTGATCCATCTGCTGTTGGCCCAAGCCTCATCAGAAATGGGCTCCATGGAAGGGTGGCTGTCAGGAAGCCGTTCTCACAGCAGTTCCAGCACGATTTCACAAAGTTTCCCTGTTTAGCTGTAGGTTTTCGGTGCCTGAGAGGCGGGATGCGGGGCCGGGACGCTGTCTGAGAGGCCTCTATGAATCTCACAGTGAACCGGTCTCTTTTTCAGCCCCTCACTTCTCACCTGCAGGAGGACGGTCAAACCTTCCCCGTGTGCAGCTGATCAGAGATGAATGATGGAGTTTGTATTGAAGGCAAAGGCTCGGTTGGTCATTATTTGGGTCTGAAGGAAGCGGACGCTTCCCTCCTCTGCCGCCTGCAGGGATGGAATAATACAGAGTGCGTTTGATACGATGGTCATTTCATGCTTGGTTAGTGAGTGAAGGTGGGAGGAGAGGATGGATAAAAATAGTCCTGCCTGTCCGTTTCCTTGTGGAGCTCTTTCATTGTCTCGTTGTACTTTTCTCCCAGAGCGGCAGACTGTAAAGACACCTTCACAAAAGGACGTCCTCTCCTTTTGTCACTTCCATTACCGTGTGTGTGTGTGTGTGTGTGTGTGTGTGTGTGTGTGTGTGTGTCACCAGGGAGAGTATTTTCAAATGTCTCTTTTTGTCACCTTGACATTTAAGTGTCTGATTTACCCCCCCTGCCTCCGGTAAGGAAAGCCACCGCCATTTTAGACCCCGCGTGTGACTTTGCATCGACTTCTGTGCGTCGCCGTCTTCGATGGGTTTTTAATAAGTGCCTTTTTGAAATGAGACGTCTCGTGGCAGTGAAAGTTTTCTTCTTTTCGTCCCTGTGGAGGATCGACTCGGCTGCTCAGATTGCAGGTTCAGGCTGAATCAGATATATTGACTTTCTCATTTATTCCAAACATGCTCAGCTCACTGAGCCTCTCTTCTCACCCGACTGCGTCCTCGCTTGTTCTTTGTTGGCTTTTATTGAGTAAATATCCATTTAGACTCGATAAAACCACCACCAATTTTCTGTAAGAATGCTGATTATTATTACTGGAAGTGTTCTTTTTATTATGATAATCACCATGTTGGTCTGTTTTCATTCGGTCACGGTGTCGTGCCTTTCTCCTTTTGCCTCAGTACACCCAGCCGTGATGCCAAACCCAGCGTCCAGCTACCAGACTGTAGTGGGCGTGCAGCCAACATCCAGCCTCGCTCTCACTGGCAACCAGCAAAGCAATATGGCCAACCAGATGCAAGGCATGATGGTCCAGTACCCTCCAATGCAGTCGTATCAGGTACTTCCACGATCAAATGCCTCTATGAGCGTCAGATTAACAAAGCTGCATCCGGTTTTTGCTTTTGATTAAATGCGTTGAGCTCGAGGTCATCGTTGTTCTCAAAGGAAGCTTTTTATTCACACAGAAGGCAATGCAACACTGGACAAAATCAAAGTCTTCCCAAGTATATTTGTCTCATTTCTAGTCCAAATATCTCATTACACTTAATATAAGACACAACTGCCTAACAAGTACTATTTCAGCCAGATATAGGGACTTGTTTGAAGACGATACATCTTGAATATCTTGTTAAATGAAAACGTTTTGAGTTGGATTTCACATGAAACAAGCTTTTTTTTACATTTGAAGAGGTTTTTAAGCTAATTTCCAGGTCACTTTTTATCTCAAAAGTCCTAAATATCACATCTTATTTCAAGAAATCTTGACAAGCCGATTTTCAATAGTTCCATTGGCAGATTTATTGTTTATTTCAAGCCAAAACATCTTGTATTTGCAGTTTTGGTTTTTTTTTAACATATTTTTGGAGGGGCATTTGTTCCATTGAAGGCAAGTTTATTTGTACACCACAATTCAACTACAAGGCGATTCAAAGTGATTTACAGATACATTAAAATAAAAAGCATGATTTAAATTTTAAACAAAAAAAGAAAGAAATAAGAACAATAGATAAAATCAGGAGTTAACATGTGATTAAGTTTTGAAACTCAAGCTTCAGATTTGGAGCTTTATTCAGCTGAAAATAGGTGTGTCTTAAACACACTGAGTGTTTCAGCTGATCTGAGGCTTTCTGGGAGTTTGTTCCAGACATGTGGAGCATAGAAGCTGAATGCAGCTCCTCCATGTCTGGTTCTGACTCTGGGAACTGATAGAAGACCGGATCCAGATGAGCTGAGGGGCCTGGGAGGTTCATACTGGGTCAGGAGGTCGCTGATGTATTTCAGAGCTTTATAGAGCAGCATCAGAACTTTAAAGTCTGTCCTCTGTACTTGATGTGTTGTTTGATTAGAGGTCCAGAAGTGTGTCGGTCCCCGAAGCGAAGCCTGATTGGTGTTTCCTCCCCTTCCTGCAGCAGGTTTCTGTTCCGCAGCAGACGTACCAGCAGCCAGTGTTGGTGTCCTGCCAGCCGGGACAGGGCGCAGTGGCTGTCGCTGGCGTGCAGCCCTGCTACAATCTGCTCCCCCCCAACCAGCACACCACCATGAGGTACCACTCCACCACATGTTCTTTGATGTAGCGTGTTGTTCTTCCCGAGCTCTGCCGTTGGTTTTAGTATTCAGAACCGCTACTGAGAGACCAGATGTTTATTGAATAACGGGCTGAGAAATGGCCCTCAGCCTGCCAGAGAAGAAACTCTTTTGTCTTTACGCTGAAATCCAATTAGGACTTTCTAATTTCAGTCGTGTTTAATATTTGTGTAAAAAGTGCCACTATTATCCAGACCGTTTCCTACGTAATTAAGACGATTATGGCCCGGCCCAGTTTGGATTAATGAGGCTCGGTTGCAGAATAAATCGGGGTGTGTTCCATTTATTTCGCTGTGTTTCCTTCTCAGTTTAACACACTTGGACCGGCGTGTCCGTACATGTGTACAGTTGTTGTGGAAGCCTGTAAATAACAGAATTAGGACCCTTTTGTGTCCATTCATATTTATCAAACACGAGCAATTATAACCCAGAAAATAAAATTTAAGAAAAATGAACAGAGAATTAATAAGTGTATTCTCCTTTTTTTTTTTTTTTTTTTTTCAACCAAAAACATGTTTATGCTAATTCTCTACTTAATATTGAAGTCCTTTTTAATGCATATATATTTTAAACACTGCTCCCGTCTGTTCGACGTGTTTATCTGATTAAAAAATGACACCAAACGGAACATCTGGACTGTTATGGGCCGACTTTGTACCGTTTCCAGATCCAGCGTCGCGCTTCATGTTTTGAGTCTTTTTGGCGCATTAGAAAATGTTCATTTGTGCTTTAATACTGGAGTAATTGCTTTGACAAAACATTTCAGCTTATGTTTATATTTCTTTTATTGTCGGCGTTGACATATTTGCTCCCAAAAACCTGTTTCCGAGTCGTTTTTCTCCCTGCTGGAAGTGCCTCTTATTCGTGGAGCTAACAGGTCTGATGAGTGGATCCCCAGAGCACCTGAGCGCTCGGGCCATCTTTGTTCAAAATGAGGGGGAAAAATGAAGGTATTCGCAGTTTTTCTGGAAAACTGTGTCTGTGTGCGGCTGATGAATGCCGACTCAAAGAGCTTGAGCCGTTTCCCCGTCATTACTCTGCTGCTGAGGAGTAGTGTGGAGCGCCTCTCATTATAGCTGATTGATAGAACTAGTTCACAGAAAGCAAAACATGTAATTAGTTTCTACCTCCACAGACCCAATCAATCTGGATAGTGGTGAGTGGAGCGCTGCAGGGACTGTTGTGCAGGCTCCTGACAAACACATCACCTGCAGGAGAACAATACGAAGACACACACATGAGCGGAGAGGTCCCTTTCTCACTGTCCCAGCTGCAGAATGGGGTTGCTTTAGTAGGCCAGCCGCTGTGCAGATGATTTATGCAGCAGCAGCACGGACGGCTCGGCCTGCTCCCACGAGGGCCGACTGTCCACCTGCAGCCCGATTTTTCACCAGCTGACACGAGTCCCTGCAGGCGGGTTCCTCACCGAGCGGGGAGCCTCGTTTCCAGATGGGCTTAGAGTTCAATTTCAGATTTGATAGCAAACTGCAGCGCTAAGATCTCACAGATCCTGAAGATGTACCAGCATCCTCTCAGATGAAAGCGTTTTTAGGGACAGAGCAGTTTCATGTAATGTATCTGTAAGGATTCTTCTGTCTTCTTATTATTTTTTGCAAAAGGTGCTCGAAAACTCTTGAAATTTTGCGAGCGCCACCTGCCAGTAGACGACATGAAAGAATCTAAACTTTATATTTTTGGGAGTCGCTCATTGGCTCTGTAGCGCCCCCTACGATGCTTAAAAATGGGCCGCGCATTGGGGTTAGTTTCACGTGGGACGACGAAATTCGGTACACTCATTCATCATGGAGAGACACACAAAAAAGTCTCACATCCACAGGAAGGCGGCCATTTTGGATGGAAAGTGCGTTTTCGTGCCATTTTTGACCGATTCCACGCCTTGCATATGATCGAACTCGTCCTACAGATTTAATGCTACAGACTTCAAACTTGGCCAGGTTACTCTTAAGCTATGGGGGAAAATAAATATTGAGAAACTTTTCCAAACTCTGAACAGTGTGGGCGTGGCCAGGCGGTGAAAATCGTGTGATGGCGTTTGTGATGATGATAAGGCTTTCAATTCACAAAGTCATGAAACTTGGCACACACGTCCACCCTGACGACCTCGTACGAATGTAAAGGGTATCGTGTGTGGGCGGAGCAAAGCGGCTCAGTGGCGCCCCCTAGAAATGTTCAAAAACCCCTCCGCATTGGGGTTATTATGTGCTCGTATGTACGCAGAGGGTATCGTGCGTGTGGGTGGAGCTGCGCGACTACGACGTCCAGCGCATGCCCAACGTGCGCACATCCAAGGTGCGCACATCCAACGTGCGCACATCTTGGTCCCGCATACTGCAGCTTTCTAGTTTTTGGGTTGTTTTTTTTTTTTTTGCCACATTATTTTTATTTTCAGTTTTTAACACTTTTACATACAGCCTTTACATTTGTGTATCTTCATTCAGCTTCCATACAAAAAGTTGCTGCATTTGTTTAAAGACCAGTAAAAGTAAAACAAAACATTCAAAACAAGGATGCTCGTCCTGTTATTTATTTATTTTTTTAACTTTTTATTTTCCGTTAACCATTTGTAGAAACATATACACAACTCACTCTTTGTCCCGTTTCACATTTTACATCTTATTACTATCATATTTACACAGACCATTTTAACCTACCGTAAATATACCGGCTGTCTATTCCGACTAACACAAGTCCTCGATATAGGCAAAAGTAAACAAGAATATATTTCTCACAAATATCCATTGACCTCACTCAGAGATTATGGTTATCTTTTACAACATCTATGACCGCATTAATTACAGTGTAAGGAACAACAGTGAACATCGGAAAACTAAAAACTAAGGTAATAAAGATACATAACACCAACTAAACTCAAACTCCTGTTAACCAAGGTGATAATCTATATACAAACAAGTATTATTAATAAATGCAAAATGAGACAAAGGTCAGGATCTGCATTGCCCACAAAGATTAGCCATCCATTTCTTCATCTATTAAATCCAAGTCCTTAATGCAGCTAATGAAAGGGCTCCACATGTCTTCAATTATTGGCCGTTTAGCCTTTAATATGTAAGTTATTCTCTCTAATGGAAGGCTTGCTAACATCTGTCTTATCCATTGGGGAGTACTCGGTCTACAGATCTTTTTCCACAATAATGCAACACGTTTCTTGGCATAAAGCAAGCTGAGGTCTATAAATGCCCGCTCATTCCTACTATAGTTATGTTTCTCTGGGTATATGCTCAACAAAAAGAGTTTAGGGTCCAATACGATTTGTTTTGAAATAATCTTCTCGACTATAACTCTTACCTCTTCCCATAATGTTTTAATCTTTCTGCATTGCCAAATGCAGTGAAATGGAGTTCCTCTGGATTCCACACCAGATGAAAGCGTTTTGGTTTATTTTCTGTCTTCCTTTACAGTTCGACTGTAAGTTTCCTGCCCGCCCAGATGATGGAGCAGCTCCAGTTTTCTCAGACGCCGTCCCCCTGCGTCTCCCAGCAGCACCCGGGCCAGCAGTACGCAGGTACACCTGCACACTCAGCACGCAGGGAAGTGAGAATATTCTGACATCAGCCGCCCTGAGATCCCCCATCACTGCCAGCGCCCTGACGTTTTTTATTTTTCCTCATCTCTCAGTGCCAATAACTGCAGAATGCATTCCTCTGCGCTCCGTAATGAAATAATCTTCCCCGGGCTTACTTTTCCTTTTGTATGTGCGTCTACCCGTGATTAGATTTACACTCCAGGGTTTAAAAATGAAAAAGTGCGAGGCAGGCCGGGGATCTCTGGAGGGTGGATCAGCACCAGCGGCTCTTCAACTTAAAATGGCGGTTTGGTCGACCGCTACAAATGTTATCCTGATGTCCGGTAGGTCGAAATGCAGATTTGCTGCAGTGAAAAACTGTTAAAGCAAGAAATCCCTCAACAGACGACACTGTTGGCTCTGATTTGGCTGCATTAACACATTATCTCATGGTTTGATATCAGGATATTTAGCACTGAAGGTAAGAATTTTCACTTTAAGGCGAATTATTCTCCATTATTTATCATGTTTGCATGATATTAACGCCCTTTAACACAGCCGTGGCTGAAACAAAGTGCTGTAAATGCATAAAACACAAGAACAATACAAAAACAACAATATTAAAACAATTAAAACAATAACAGAAACAGAAACAGAGTCTCATGCTGGGTTAAAAGCCAGGGAATAAAAAGGAAAACATTAGGGAACGTTAAAGATGGAAGTAAAAGGTCTGTGCATATAAAATAGATAAGTGCTTGTAGATGTGAACCATGCTGACACTTCATCATTACACAACAAGTAAAACACAACATTTGGAAGCCCGATTTAAGCCGATGAGGCTGGATAAGATATGAAGTCAGCACTGCTCATCCAGATGTGAAGTGACTCGATCTGTTTTCTTTGTTGTTTTGTCAGCAACAAGCTGAGCCCCAGACTGCTTTCATCGTCTCAACGTGTCGCGACTTGTTGGACGAACTGTAGCTAAATTCGATTAAAATGTGTCTTCTGCGATTCCAAACAGCTGCATTTTCTCTGTCCAGCTGAGCTCCAGCTGTCTGTGTGAACCAACAGTCACGGTTTTCACACATCAGTTGTGGCTTATTGATTTAAACCAAAAAAAGGGACATTGTTGTGTGCCCCCCCCCCCCCCCCCCCCCCTCACATCAACCAAAGGGAGGCAGCTTGGGTACGACTTTCAGCCCATTTTAGCCTCTGTTGCCACCTTCCCTGTAAAAGGTGATTTAATCAGACGTTTGTAAAATCAGTGTTATAAATCAGGTTAATGTTTTAATTGTTTCCTTTCTTATTTCTTAATAACCGTGCTGTCCGTTAATAGAGAAACATCAATAAGAACGGCTTTCTGAGGAATTCAGGGAGGATTTCTTCCTCAGACTCTATTCGTTAAGGAAGCTTTGGTGTTTGTGGCTCGATGTTTCATATCTTCTGTAAGTCTGTGGAGGAGAAAACAATCTGTTCATTCATTTATTTATTTATTTATTTATTTATTTATTTATTTATTTGATTAGGACAATGCACATTAATCAACATATCAGCAGAGCGTCAATGTAAATATGCCAGAATTAGCACAGTTGCTAAATTTCATCCGTTGTCCTAAGGCAGGTATCATAAAAAAAAAAATATTTAAATTAAAAAAAAACATACAGACAATACACCATGACAAATGGATATAACATGCAGAAATCTGACAAAAAAAAAACACTAATTCACATCAAAGTTAAGAATTCATACACAAAATGGAAAAGACGGAGGGGTTACCAATGAGAGCAGGTCTGGGTTGTTTTCAACCACTGTTTAAGGGTCTTTTTAAAGGTGGTGTAATTCTCACAGTTTCTAACATGAGTTGGCAGTGTGTTCCAAGACTGTGTTCCTCTGATGGACTTCACCATTTGGCCAAATTTAGTCCTGCGCCACTGTACATCACAGTCTCCTCTAGTCTGTGCTCTGGTGTTTACTTTAGAGGATTTTGTTCAAGCAGCAGAGCCAGACTCAAAGAGACTTAAACTGATAAATAAAGCAGGGAAAAGCTGCTCAACATATTGGACAATACTGCAAACCCTCCATAAAACATGGTAACGAATCACTTCAGGTGTGTTCAGTCAGAGGCTTCCTCAGCCCCCGCTGCTATAAGGCTGATACAGAAGGTCATTCCTGCTTCTAAATGTAAAGTGCACACACTCGGTGTTCTGAGCTGCTCATTTCAGTGTTACGTATGTAAATATTTATGTTGCATGAAGTCATGTCGCCGACACTTTTATCCAAAGCAACTCACAACATGGAGTCTTCTTGATGTAGAACAGGTACAGAACGCAGGTGCGTTGTGGTTGTAGAGGAGGTGGATGATGGCACTTTGCTCATTTCAACGTATACGCTGTATGACGCCACTGTGACTATATCAGGGATGGACATGTATACATATAGTTTGTTTTATCTTTAATGTTTCCAACAATTTATGATACAAATTGGGGGGGGGGACTGACGGTGAAGATGCAGCCCGACTGCACCACCGTCGTGCAACACATTTTTCTCTGAATGTCACATCGGTTAACATATATGTAACGTATACAAAGTTTTCCACCAGAAACGTCCGACATAAACAGCCGTGATGCAGTAATTTTTGTGCGTTTTGTGGCTTCTTGCTCAGTTTTTGATAAACGACTCGTCACCGCCCCCTTGTGGACAGTTTCCGCTGCAGAATAAATGATTGAATTAATTCTGTTTCTTCTTTTTTTTTTTTTTTTTTTTTTTTGTTCGTTAGCAGCTGATGTAGAAAGTAAAGCTTAAACCTGAAAAACTGGACTTTAACTCTTTAACTCTATCATCTTTTTCCCGTTTATCTCCCGTCTTTAGTCGTTGAATCGCCGTCCAGAGGCCTTGGTGTGGCAGTCTCCTCACTAATGACCTTTATTATTCATGTCTGATTATTACGGGAGTGCAGCGAAGGGAGCCATCACTTTCAGCCCGTCAGTAATGAGGTCAGATGAAGGTCTCGCTGCGACCTCGCCTACAGCGTGACCAGTAAACACTTTTAATTGGCGAGACTGCGACTGGGAATAATCAGCAGATTAAGTCCAAATATCCGTCGTCCTTGTAACTGTTGTACGGAATTATTTCGTAAATCATCTGTGGCGCCAGCTGAGCAAAGTTGACTAAATGACTTCCTCCTCGTGAGAGCCCAGAGTAAACAACTATTAATTAAATGGAAATTTTATATTATGTTTTGAGTTTGTGAGCTTGTTCGTGAGCCGCGTTCATGTGTAATGAGATAATTGGGTCTCCTGGATCATGGCAAGAGATTCGGGAGGAAAAAAAAGAGTTATTTCTGCTACCGAGGCATCATTATCAAGACACTTAAGAGCCACTTTCTCTGCAGCAAGCTGTGAGCGAGCGGTGTTTTCACTGATGAGGTGTGCAGCTGAAGAAAAGTGCTCCAGATGCATTTATTTGGGAACATTAACCGCTTTATCAAATCAAGTTTATTTGTAGCACATTTCATGTTCAAAACAATTCAAAGTGCTTCACATAAAATAAAAGCATTGCAGCAGGGAGTGGAAGAAGCATTAAAAATACATAAAAGAATATAAAGAGAAACAAATAAAATCATTTAAATGAATTTAAAATCAGGCAACAGTCTAGATAAGTTAAAAGATATTTCATGCATAGACACATGAGAACAGAAATGTCTTTAACCTGGATTTAAAAATGTCTCCATTTGGTGAAAGTTTAATCTCCACTGGCAGTTTGTTCCACTTATTTGCAGCATAACAGCTAAATGCTGCTTCTCCATGTTTAGTCTGGACTCTGGACTGGACCAGCTGACCTGAGTCCTTGGATCTAAGAGCTCTGCTGGGTTTATATTCTCTGAACATATCACAGATGTAAACCATCAGCAGGCTTTTAAAATCTATTCTGTGACTGACTGGAAGCCAGAGTAAAGATTTTAAAGCTGCTGTGATGTGTTCAGATCTCTTAGTCCGGGTTAAAACTCCAGCAGCAGCGTTCTGGATGAGCTGCAGATGTTTAATGCTCTTTTTGGGAAGTCCAGTTAAAAGAGCGTTACAGTAATCAAGTCTACTGGAGATGAATGCATGGATGAGTTTCTCCTGGTCTTTTTGGGAGAGGAAACCTTTAATTCTGTTAATGTTTCTGAGATGGTAAAAAGCTGCCTTGGTGACAGCTTTGATGCTGAAAGTCAGATCTGAGTCTATCAACACCTTTAACCCTTGTCCTATGGGTCAAAAATGACCCGCCGCCCCAAAGCCCCAAAATCAAGCAACTCAATTGAATTTTAAATCCAAAATCTATTTTGTATGATGAAACCACCTGTTATTTCTCTATTCAACTCAATTCAATACATTTTTTATCATGTATTTTTTTTTACACAATACAAAAAGACAATCACCAGTTTTCAGGATTACACTTTTTTTTTCTTTTTTTTTTACCACAAACCATCTGTCAGTTGGACCAACAGTTTTCTTGTTTTCTCAGTTTTCTTTTACATAATAAAGGTTTATTATTGCTATTTTATAAATGTGAAGTAATTACTTAATTAATTAATTATATTGAAAGGGAAAAAAACAGTGAACTTTTTTCTGGTGTTTAAATGTTTTTATAATTCACGGGTCAAAAATGGAAACATAAACAAAAATAAGGTATGACTTTTTCTAATGATGGGGTCCCTTTAGGAACAGTCATACAATTTCAAGTTGGAAAAACATAGTTTAGGGTGTTTTTTTTCTACAGCTAAATATGGTAGTGGGTCACTTTTGACCCCCAAGACAACAGGAGGGTTAAATAGGAAAGAAACACCAACATTTTGTGTCTACCTGGTCTGCTCTGGTCAACATTAACGGCCGGTAACCTGTGTGCGTGCAGGGCTGCTCCAGCCCGGCGGCGGCATGGTGATGCTGCAGATGACGACGCCGCCCTGCCAGCAGCTCCGCGCCCCCTCGCCCTCTCAGAGGAAACAGCCCGGCCACAAACACTCGGGCCCCGAGCAGCAGCGCGGGGGCCGCCGGCCCACCGAGCTGGCCCCGCCCCCGGACAACTCCCAGGTACAAACACTGCCCGAGAAACGCCCTCGTCGTATCCTGCGTGCGTCCATCCGTCCTGGTTTTGACATTTAATTAGCTGGGCCCGTTTTGGACTCCACAGCAGCAACTTCTAAGTGGTTTTGAAATGTGAACGCGTGTGTGTGGCCACCGTTTGGCTCTTAAGAAAAGTTAAGACGGTCACAAGAAAGCAATTTAAAAGCTAATTTGGTTTGCTCGCGTTAGTCTGACAGTGATTTCAGGAGTGTCGCCTGGAGCCAGACTCGGCCTTCCCGCCGTTTCAGGCAGGTTAAACGTCGGCGTAAATAGACTCTGCAAATGAAGCCGGCACTGGTGAAACCTACAAATGAGAAGAAAATAGTCCTTAGCGTCGGGGCGTAATGGTACATTAGTGGGACTAATGTGGGCGGGACGGCACATTAAAGACTTGAACAGCAGAATTACTTTGTGAAGTGAGTCGGTTTTTTTTTTTTTTTTTTTTTTTTTTTTTTAATGAAATTGTTTGTGTTCCTCCCCGTTTGCTCTCTCTACCCTGTCGGCGTGTTGCGTGTAGAGCAGCCTGCCTTCGTCTCCGGCGCTCACTCCCTCGCCGTGCCTGCCGCCCAGCATCAAGGGCCTCCCGTCAGGCCTGGCGCCCATGCCCGTCCTGCCCCACCACCCGCAGCTCCCTACAGCTTTCTGCCACAGTGGACCAGGTGGGACAAGGATCTCTAACTCACAGATCTCCAGCTTCTGGTTTCTGTGAGAATAAATGTTCCAACTCTGTGTTGTGGTTGTGTCCAGGTGAGGCGCACTTCTCTCTCCTGGGCCAGCCTCTGCAGTACAAACCCTCCATCAGACCTCCGCTGATCCACGCTGCACACATGGTGACCAAACACCAGGTACGTGCACCTCACAGCTGTTCGGTCCTCCTGAGAGGTCGTCTCCTGCTGAATCCGTCCCGTGTCTCCGCAGGGTCCTCTGGGAGTTTGGCGAGGCGGTCACGGGAGGAAGGCCAGCAGGAAACCTTTGTCTTCAGATCTCAGTGTAGGTAAAGCAGCTGAAGGTCTTTGTGGACCTCCATCTGACCACGATTTAACTGCAACTTTTATATAAAAATTCAGGCGAGCGGCGTCCATTTCTGGCTTTAAGCTCAATTCATTTTTATTTATTGTAGGAGCTATTTGTTATTTTGTATATTTGGCTCACTTATTATTTAGTTATCTTTTGGGGGTTTAGTTTGGGGAAATACACCTTTTTTTTGGTTGTTTATGATATTTAGTATTGTTAATTTGGGTATTTAATTCTGCTTTTATTTTGAAAGCACGGGTTAGCTGGGGCGCACTGGGAGAGTTTATTTAGATGAGCAGGCACCTGGGAGGGCAAATAGTTTTTTACCAGGGCAAGAGAGGCGGCAAAGGCCCATTGTTCTTTGTTTGTTTGCTTGTGTTTGGAGAAATAAACCTAAAGAATCCTAATTTTTTTGCCTGGACAATGGACTCAATTTACCTGCGTAAATTCACTCCGCAGGTGTCTCAGTGGCCGTTTGATTTCATTTAGTTTATTATGGTTTTGACATTTTTTTAGTTTTGCTTATTGACACAAAGGGACGAAGAGCCACTACACTTATATAGCGCCAAATTGCAGCTCGAGTGAACCAACGTAACCTTTTCATCATCAGATTATTGCGGTGCTCCGTACTCGTGGAAAAAAGCATCTGTTTGGGGAATGTAAGCAGAATAAATTCCAGACGAGGCAGAATTCACACCTGGCAGTGGAACCTGCAGCCCCGGCAGTATTGTGCCGACAGAAATGTGCTGATTATTCCAAGCATCGCTCCGGATTTCTTCATTATTCAGGCGCTCGTGTCAACGATTCCACCAGGACGCCCTGCAGGGAGGGGCTCACGTGCAGCCGCTTTCTTTAGAGAAACTCAGATGTAGCAGCAAAGGGAGACTTCTCCATCCGTGGTGAGGTTTGACCAAAGCTTTTAAAGCAAATGTAAAACAGCCAAGAAGACACTCTAAATGACCACAATTAAACACAAGATGACAACAAAAACACCCACGTAGATAACTGGGGGAACAATAAAGAGACAATAACAACCAACGTGAGATGTAAAACAGCCACTGGCACTGATCAAAATGACTAAAAAGAGACAAAAGAAGGCTTCTGAGGTGGATATTTCCACCTCGAGGATCACCATCTTGTCTGAATGGTAGTCAGACGCCAACAAAATATAACAAGAATCTCAACATAGTTTGATCCAGAAAGCGAAATATGAACTAATCTGTCAGTTTAGATTCTGTTATGTAATCAGCTGGAGACGTTTTTTGGTATTTCATCCTCGTGTTTCCCCCTTAAGACATAAAATAAGTGCTTTAACTAATAATCAGCGTCTGAATTAACTGAATTATGTCTGCCCTTTGAGGGGCTTCCAGACCTCGGGTCATCTTAAAAGGGATTTTAAGGCTTCTTTTCTGTATTGTTTTCCATTTAATTTTCCATAAATGGCTCCAAACTGACGTATTTAAGGGCCTTCCCACTGTTGGTTCTCTAATTCTTAGAGATATTTTCTACTTCGCGCTTTATTTGGTCCCCATGGGAACCATTTATACGCCGTTCTGTATGTGTGGGAGAAATATAAGGGGAGCGTTTATTTAAAGGAGATGCTGCTTGGGTCGAGCTGATGGGGGGCTTTAGTCTGACCTGGCAGGTGATGTTAGACTGATGGAGGATGAGGAGAGTTGGGCTAACAACTGGACGTTTAGAGAAACTCAGATGTAGCAGCAAAGTGAGACTTTTCCATCCGTGGTGAGGTTTGACCGAAGCTTTTAAAGCTGACGGCAGCGGTTTATCTCAGCCTCCCGATGGTGCAGGTCTGATTCGGTTGTTTTATTTACCGGCTGTGTGTCTGTCTCTGTCTGCAGTGAGCAGTCAGGTCCTGGACGCCACACATCCTCCGGAGGGGATCGGCTGCACTGACTCCCACCGGCTCCTGGCAGAGCTCTGCAGAGGGGGCGGATCCATCCAGCGGCTGTGGGACCCTCGGCCCCAGAGACGCTCCCGGCGGACACCTGGCCTCATCACACCCCATCTTTGCCACGCTCCCCTCCAGACACACCACCCACAGCGGGCCCCGGGCCCCCTTTAAACTCAGAACTAGCAGCAGACACAAAGGGGAGCTGTGCGACCGGAAGGAGGCCGGCTCATAGCTGCTAAGATCATCTGGAACGCACCACCTGCCTCTGCTGCCTCAGTCTGGACCGTCTCCCAGATTCTGTCCAAATCAAAGTATCAAACGTTTGAAGAATGAATGTTCGACTTTTATTTTGTTCTAGTTCATTTTATCTTTTGTTTTTTTTTGTTTTTTTTTTTTGTCCTGGCCAACAGGTCTGTGTAGAGGGGAAGCTGGGCAGCTCAACTCAAACCTACAAACCTTCAAACCTTTTCTGTTCCAGCATTATAAGTGTGGAAGGCTTCAGGATTTCTTTGACATATTTGCGTCTCCACTGTGGTTTAAAGCGGTTGCCGGTGTGGGAGCGCACCGCATCGACACAAATCACCCCCACACAACACAACACAACACAACACACTTGTTTCTGGTTCAGCACGTTTTTTTGCCCTCATTTGCAAATTAAAACACATAATTGCCTTTCAGTTGAGCTTTCATATCAAAGTGTTTTGGGTTCCGTTACTCTTCTGAAGACGTCCATCAGCCGGATCACAGGCTCATGAAACTGTTCATCTCACACAACAAACGACACGCTGCAGCAGCACTTGTACTATGTGAGCCTGTACAATAACAAACACTGAATGAATAATGGATATACTACCTGAATTATTTAAAGTCACCGTTGAACACAGTGAATGTTGCATTTGCACTGAAATGATGATCAAGATGGAGATTTGATTGGTATCAGACAGGGCCTGGATTTTCTTTTATTATTACCCCTCATACCTGTTTGTTGCACTCGGCCAGGCCACTTTGTTTTATATATTAAATTAAAAATGTTTATATGCACAAGAAAAATGCAATTGAGTCTGTTACTCGTGTCTTCGTTTGTTTGTTCGGACTTCTGTGGGGCTTTTCCTCCCTCTTTGTTTCGTTTTGTTCTTTGTTTAAACCTAATAAATGTTTGCACCACACGTTGTTGACAAGTTTTTCCCAGAGCAAAAAAAAGATGAGCCGTTAGCATCGAGACATTTTACTGGAGCAAGATGTACCGCAGAGGTGTTTGCTCTGGTTGTTGAATGAAACATTTTTGGATGAGACCTCCGCTAAATGACGGGTAGTTTAACAGAGACACCTAGTGGACAAATGTTTCTGGTACAATATTCTACAGGCGGAGTGAAAGTGAAACTTAAAATGTTGCTGTGTTTGTAGCAACGGCGTCCGCGGCGTGGCGGGATAAATGCGGCGACCGTTAGTAGCCGTTAGCCACCGTTAGTAGCTGTGATGGAGCCCGCCTGCTTGGACAGCCGCAGGACGGTGGTTGTGTCCGGTGTTCCCAGCCTGTTGTCGGTCAGCAGAATGATCGACAAGGTGACCATTCACTTCCAGAGCAGCCGGAGGAGCGGCGGAGGGGACGTGGAGGCGGTGAAATACCCGAACAACATGGACGGTGTCGCGTTCGTCACTTTTGACAAAGCTCAAGGTAAATGGTTACAGCTGAAGAGTTTGTGTCTCAAGTAAAACAAACCTGGGGGCTTCAGGGTAGAAGATGGGCCTCCTGTTGCTGTGAGTGTATTAGTTATCAGAAAGTTTTGGTTAAATAGATGTGACAGAGACGTTATTTTTGGTTTGTTTTCTCAAAGAAGCACCAAGAAACGGCCTAAAACCACAAAAGAACAACAAAAACAACCACACAGGTGCATCAGGTTACTTTAAAGAGATAAAAGCAACCTCAAATATTTGCATAACTACCAACAGAAGACTCGAAACAACTGCTATGAAAAACAGCAAAGAAAACACTCTAAATTACCACAATTAAACACAAGATGACAACAAAAACACCCACATAGATAACTGGGGGAACAATAAAGAGACAATAACAACCACCATGAGATGTAAAACAGCCACTGGCACTGATCAAAATGACCAAAAAGAGGGCTTTTTCAAAAAAGAGGGATATTTCTACCTCGAGGATCACCATCTTGTCCGAATGGTAACTATGGTGGTTACAGTTGTACATACAGTCAGACACCAACAAAATATAACAAGAATCTCAACATAGTTTGATCCAGAAAGCTAAATATGAACTAATCTGTCAGTTTAGATTCTGTTATGTAATCAGCTGGAGACGTTTTTTGGTATTTCCCCCTTAAGTCATAAAAGAAGCGCTTTAACTAATAATCAGCGTCTGAATTAACTGAATTATGTCTGCCCTTTGAGGGGCTTCCAGACCTCGGGTCATCTTAAAAGGGATTTTAAGGCTTCTTTTCTGTATTGTTTTCCATTTAATTTTCCATAAATGGCTCCAAACTGACGTATTTAAGGGCCTTCCCACTGTTGGTTCTCTAATTCTTAGAGATATTTTCTACTTTGCGCTTTAATTGGTCCCCATGGGAACCATTTATACGCCGTTCTGTATGTGGGAGAAATATAAGGGGAGCGTTTATTTAAAGGAGATGCTGCTTGGGTCGAGCTGATGGGGGCTTTAGTCTGACCTGGCAGGTGATGTTAGACTGATGGAGGATGAGGAGAGTTGGCCAGTGCCACTGCACTCTCAGAAACAGGGGTACAGTATGAGCCCTTTTTTGTCCCCTGAGGTACAATCTATACTAATATACCCCCTAGGGTTAATTATTGGACCTAAAGGTACCTATATGTACTCAAGTGGTGAAAAGTACATATATGTACCTTTTTTTTTCTACATGCTGGGGTACAATAGACAGTCTGTGTTAGGCTACTTCAGTATAAGGGTACAAAACTATACCTTCTGAGGGTACTGCCCCAGTGACAAGCCATCGTACCCCTGAAGGTACAATTCTGTACTTTATTTTCTGAGAGTGTGGGACCTTAACAGGAAACTAACTGTTGGCAGATGCAGAGAGGGTGCTGAGGAAGGAGCAGCAGATCATGACGGATGACGAGTTTCCTGAGGACTACGCGCTCACTGTGTTCCCCTTCAGCAGAGACGTGAGTTTGGCCCATCGGATGTCCGGCCGTTTGCTGGTTCGGTCCTGATTCAGATGTGTTTTTTCGTGTTGCAGGTGTTTTTTTACGTCCCCAGTGCGACTGTGGATCTCTCTGCGTTCGGCACCAGTCGAGCATCTCTGATCCAGAGCCTGCAGTCAGCCCACAGGTCCATACGGTTCCGATCTGCGCCCGAGGACAGGAAAGTCTCCATCGAGGGCCCTTTCTCTGCCGTCAGATCCCTGAGACAGGACCTCATCCAAAGAGCCAGCCGTCTTGGACTCTCAGCCCAAACCCCTTCTCACCTGAGGGCGCTGACTCGTCTCGGTTCTGCTGGTTCTGCTGGTTCTGTACGCTGCAGCGGCGCCAAAGCTAAGCAGGAACCGGCGAGCTCCAGCAGCTCAGGTGAGCCCAGAGAAGTCCAACGCCTGCTCTGGAAAGCAAAAACCCAAAAGGATTCCTTCAAGCAAAAGTTTTCTGAGGAGAGCTTTTCGGACCCGGGAAGCAATGAAGAAGAGGAGGAACCGAAAGCTCAGATCAGGCGTGAATCGCCCACAAAATATAGAACAGAGCGAACAAAAACCAACCTCCGACATGTGGTCGGGGAGGAAGTCGGTGCGGGTATCGCCCCCTCCTTTTCAGGCCTGAAGCTGCCCCCTGCAGGGGAGATAGAAGACCGTTTTTTAGAGAAACACAAGATGTCAGCTGCCAAAGGAGGGAATCATTTGGGCTCACATTCCCACGGCACTGATCACCTGAAGAACCGGAGCAGCTTCGACTCTAAGAGAGATGCTTCAGCTTTCTCTGAGAGCTGCTCTTTCTCAGAGGACATGTGGGCCGACTTGTACACATTCAGGTACATTGAAAAGTTTCAGAAGAACGAGTTGGACAAATGTTTTGAGGGTGTCGACGTGTCCGTCGAGTGCGTCGAAGGAAGTGGACTCGTGCGGATATCGCTGACTGAGAAGCAGCCCCCCAAGGCGGGCTCAAAGGTCGCCGAGGTCGCCTTGGAAGACCTCAAGACTTTGATGGAGTTTTGGCTGTCGATTCTGAGAGTCCACGAGATCTTTTACAACGAGGCCGAGTGGCCCGACAAACGGAAACTGGCTCAGATCTGCAACGAGGAGAACTCGCCGTTCCTGGACGTTCTTTACGCGTTTGAGGACTCCTGCATCAAAGTCGTCGGCCGCTCTGTAGATAGTCACCTTTTCTATTCACGGGTGGAGAACAAGATAATGAAACTCAAAGACTTTCGCATGAATACCAGAGAAAGTAGCAGGAGGTAACAAATTAATGTAGTTTTATCAGTGACCACTAGAGGGTGCAGTTGAGCCTTTTTATGATTTCATTAGTGTTCACTTTCAATGACTGTGATTTTACTTGATTAGTGCACATAAATACCTGGTATTATGTCTCTCATTTATCTGCCAGACAAGTCAGAATAATTAGATTTTAAAAGGAATTATCGTGCCATGTTTGCTTTCTTTTGTTTCTGTACGGATCGATCATTAAACGTTTAAATAGCAGGTCACAAACCAAACATGTTCTCACAGCAGGAAGCCTCAGTTAACCCCCCCACTTCTCACTAAAAGCCACTCAGTGACAGATGCCACCCTGTCTCATGCCATCGGATCACTTTAATTTGATTAATCTCAGTAAACTGCGTCTTTCCATGTCTTTTGGTGAGAAATAATTTTGCTTTGAGGCGTTTTGTGGGTTTTTGGGGCCTTATTTCTGAGCAATATAAGGCTTAAAAAGTCTCATAAGTTCTTTGAATTAGTTTCCACATAAAAGTTCATTCCCGTGTGAGAATGTAGGTCCAACACTGGCCAGCAGGGGGCAGTATTACACTTTCCTCCACACGAGGAAGGATTCAAAGTTAGAGGCTGAAGCTGCTCTGGCTCAGCACAGTGAAGCACTTATGGAGGGTGGGTTTGGCAAGCAGGGTGCAGATTGGAAGACAAATTATGTCAGATGGATGTCCCGCTACACACCCTGGTTGTTGCATTTCATCTGAACACGATATCTGAGGACATTCAGTCAATTTTTTCTGTGTTTTAATTATTTAGGACGGCATTACTCAGTTGAGCTCACTCAGCAGGCGTAGTAATTGATTTATTATGTAAAAAACACACACACACACCAACAAAACAATCGCGCATCTCCCTGACTCACTCGGACTTGTTACCATAGGAACGTAACCGAGGAGGGTGGAGAGCTGCAGCAATAGGCGTCGTTAGAGGAAGCTCTCGAATACAATGAAAGCATCAAGAAGGAGGGTGATGTTCCAATCTGAGCAGAAGAACCCTTCATCAAAGACGAGCTGGCTCTTAACACCCGGGCCTCTCTGCTGGCCCTCTGATGGCACATCTTAACCATCAGCCATTATCTGGGAGCCGGAGTTATTGTGAGAGAGTAGAAAAGAGGGTCAACAAGCAGAAAGCATGAATTATCTCTCCTGAGACGTCCCGACACCGGCTCTCCATCACACCCAATTTCATTCATCCCCCACATGCATGAAGAATAATTAGCCAACAGCATATTTTGAATATATTTAGCACGTCTGACTTTCATGGTGGAGGTCGTAAACAGCAGCAGGCCAGAAAATGAAGCCCGAGTGTCTTTCTCAAGGATGCTTTCATCAGGGACGAGGTCAGCAGCGGGATCAAACCTGTAATTGGACGGTGGATGGAGTACCGAACCCTCAGGCTTTATTTGAAGTTCGTAATAACGTTCCTTAATGAGAAGTCAATCAGGCCACTGTAAAATAAATGCAAAAAAAGCAACAAACACGTGCAAAGAAATGCAGGTTTAGGCGTCTTTATTTGTGCCTGCAGGTGAATTTGTATTAAGATTATAACACAGCTCACAGTTACAAAATGATCAGAACGCAGTGTGAATGTCATTAAGATTCATTATTAACAGGAGAAAACATAATGAAACAACTCATCACTTCAACAATCAGAGCATGAGATAAAAGAAAATAATTAAACACAAACTCTGGAAATGTGATAAGAACCATAAATAAATCTTCAGCAGTCAGCTTTCACCACAAAGACAGCAACTCCCAAAAAAGAAGCAAAACGCCTCGAAAGAAATTTAAAACAACTACAATTTACCAAACTTAGAAAAACAAAAGAACACAAAAACAGCTGCTAAAGACATGCAAAATAACTGCAGACATCGCTGCAAAGAGATGAAATTATCACAAAAATGTAATATTACAAAAGACAAAAGAGTGAGATAAAGATAAACTACAAAGAAACACAAAGCAGTTGCAAATATGACAAACGGAATTACTACAAAGACACAAAAGACCAGAACAAACCCAAATCTGGGCTTTTTGCTTGCATGTTGAGTCTCTACACATCCAGTGTTGTGTGTGCTCATGTTCAGGAACACACGTTGGAGGTCAGAGGTCAAGCGGAGAAGCAGCCAGCCTCTGCATCATTCCTGCTGCACAGTGATGAATGGCAGCGCCGGTGATGGATAGCCTTCTGCAGGCGGTGTGCGTCCGCGTGTCAGCGTCACAAATGAAGTCTTAATGATTCTCTTTACAGATCATCACCCCGCCGGAGGAGGAAAGAGCAGAGCGATCTGAGCTTGCCCCCTGCGCTGCCTAAATGTTGCACGAGTATTCGGGGGTTGTGATGGAGGAGCACAGTTGGAGAAACTGGGGGCTACAGACCGAGAAAATGGTTTGTGTTTGGTAGTTGTGGGAAAAGGACAAACGGCTTTAATTGGCGTTAAAACGTATGAGCGGTGGTTACAGCCCGACTTCATTTCACTGGATCACAATCCTTGTTCCAGTTCACATGCACAGCAAATAACTGAGTGATTAACTGAAAGGTTTTTGGTGTAAACATGCAGGAATGATTCAATCCGACATTATCTGGATGTGTTAGTCCGGTTTTGAGAATCTCAATTTCATAAGATTTTGGTCAGACGAACACGTTCATTCGCATTTTAAGAGTCAGAATTTGCTCAGACTATCACAATAACTTGTTTTTTCTAGTGTTGTGTCCAGTGACAGCTTGCTTACTGATTACACTCATTGTGTTAATAAAATAAAGCCACTTCATTCGGTGACTTTGGTGACAGTGAATTACAAACCCCAATTCCATTGAAGTTGGGACGGTGTGTAAAATGTACATAAAAACAGCATACATTGATTTGCAAATCCTTTTTGACAAAATTCAAATGAATACAATAAAAGACAAGATATTTAATGTTGAAACTGATAAACTTTATTATTTCTTTAGAGATATTCACACATTTTGATGGCTGTCTCAATGGGAGACAGGTCTGGACTGCAGGCAGGCCAGTCTAGTACCCGCACTCTTTTACTACGAAGCCAGGCTGTTGTAACACGTGCAGAATGTGGCTTGGCATTGTCTTGCTGAAATAAGCAGGGACGACTCTGAAAAAGACGTCGCTTGGATGGCAGCATATCCTGCTCCAAAACCTGAATGTACCTTTCAGCATTAATGGTGCCTTCACAAATGTGCAGGTTACCCATACCATTGGCACTAACACACCCCCATACCATCACAGATGCTGGTTTTTGGACTTTGCGCTGATAACAGTCTGAATGGTCTTTTTCCTCTTTGGTCCGGAGGACACGACGTCTATTATTCCCAAAAACAATTTGGAATGTGGACTCAGACCACAGAACACTTTTCCACTTCGTTTCAGTCCAACTGAGATGAGCTCGGGCCCAGAGAAGCCGGCGGCGTTTCTGGGTGTTGTTGATATATGGCTTTCGCTTTGCATAGTACAGTTTTAACTTGCACTTGTGAATGTAACACCGAATTGTGTTAACTGACAACGGTTCTCCGAAGTGTTCCTGAGCCCATGCTGTAATATCCTTCAGAGAATGATGTCTGTTTTTGATGCAGTGCCGCCTGAGGGATCAAAGGTCACGGGCATTCAATGTGGGTTTTCGGCCTTGCCGCTTACGTACAGAGATGTCCCCAGATTCTCTGAATCTGTTGATGATGTTATGGACTGTAGATGATGATATCCCCAAATTCTTTGCAATTTTACGTTGAGGCACGTTGTTCTGGAACTGATGGACTATTTGCTCACGCAGTTGCTCACGCAGTTGCTCACGCAGTTGCTCACAAAGTGGCGAACCTCGCCCCATCCTTGCTTGTGAAAGACTGAGCCTTTTGGGATGTCCTTTTTATACCCAATCATGACACGAACCTGTTTCCAATTAACCTGTTCATCAATGGAATGCTCCAAATAGGTGTTTTTGGAGCATTTCTCAACTTTCCAAGTCTTTTGTTGCCCCTGTCCCAACTCTTTTGGAACGTGTTGCAGCCATCAAAATCCAATGTGAGTGAATATTTGCAAGGAAACAACAAAGTTTATCAGTTTGAACATTAAATATCTTGTCTTTTAATGTATTCAATTGAATATTGGTCAAAAAAGATTTGCAAATCGTTGTCTGCTGTTTTTATTTTAATTTAATACACCGTACCAACTTCAATGGAATTGGGGTTTGTAGTTAGTTCAACACTTTTGGAAATAACATTTACTGGCTGTCTGGTGAAGAATTAGATTTAAAAACTGATATAATTATTGTAGAGGCCCAAAAGGTTTAGGGGTTTAGGCCCAGAATCCATCTGTGATCTGTTCAGAGAATATAAACCCAGCAGAGCTCTTAGATCCAAGGACTCAGGTCAGCTGGTCCAGTCCAGAGTCCAGACTAAACACGGAGAAGCAGCATTTAGCTGTTATGCTGCAAACAAGTGGAACAAACTGCCAGTGGAGATTAAACTTTCACCAAATGGAGACATTTTTAAATCCAGGTTCAAAACATTTCTTTTCTCATGTGTCTATGCATGAAATCTGCACGATATCTTTTAATTTATCTGGACTGTTGCTTGTTTTTAAATTCATTTAAATGATTTTACTTGTTTCTCTTTATATTCTTTTATGTATTTTTAATGCTTCTTCCACTCCCTGCTGCAATGCTTTTATTTTATGTGAAGCACTTTGAATTGTTTTGTACATGAAATGTGCTATACAAATAAATTTGATTTGATTTACAGCAAGCTGAATCATTAAACTTAGCTGAAAGCAAACTTAAAGCTAGTACGGTGCTTTTTTCAAACCATACTTTAATTAAGATTAACAAACATCAGTGTTTGAACATTTTATTAACTGTCAGAAAAGCCAGTTCATGGCTGTTGGTAAACATGTTTTGAATTTTGTCCAAAGCCAGACAAGAGATGGCGTTTCATCCCAACATGAACATAAACACTATTTCCCTGCTAGCTGCTATCTGCTCAGGGAACTTCAGTTAAGGTTAAGGGACCTTCCCTTAAAGCAATACTATGTAACATTTCTACCTTAAAATAACAGCTTGAAAAAAATTGTGCGGCTAGAATGAGTTTTAATATTACGGTTGGCCTGTCTCCTATGCCCTTCGGGGGTCTGAGTTGGAATAACTGCGCTATGTAACTTTGCTGGACCGGCCCGGGAGCTGAGCGGAAGTACTTCCACTTGCTTTCTGGCACACCTACTGCAAAAACAAATAGACCCTCTCACGCTCCCAGGTACATTTGATTACTCTTACCTTCTCGGTCGACATAGCTTGCACCTTCTGACTCCTCGCCGGTTCGTCAACAAACGTGAAACGTGAAAGTGAAAGGGTGTTGTATTTACGACAGTGTAACCGTACATTACCTCCAAGCCTGTAGGGGGAGCTCCATAGTGGGCTTTTTTAGAAGTTACATTGTATTGCTTTAAATGATATGGCTGAACATCGCATTAGTCTCCATTCGCTTTACCTCTGATTCCACCTATGATGCTATGCTAAGCTAAGCTAATCGGCTAATAGTCTGAGCACCATACAGAATTGTATGTATGTATAAAAAGTTACCCATCATTTGTACTTTTTTACTCGTGTTTCTGTTCAACTTGTTCAATATTCCCTCAGCTTATAACTGCTTGTAACTGTTAAATTCTTCAATATATTCACTCGCTTGCCACAAAATCGAATCATAAAAGCTACAGACACTGCCAACTTGGATGATAATTCTGTAATTTTTTTTTCAGCTGCTGGCAATACTTTTCATATCATAATAACTTATTTTTATTTCATTACATGTATTGGTGCAGATTTTAAATGCATGAAGCCCTGTGGAATTGTATTTTCTGACTCCTTCTTGTCTGAGTGCTCCTCATTATGCAAATTTCGCTCTCTTCCTCTTTTATTCTACAACCGAATCATTCCCCAACCACCATCTTCCAGGATATTCCAATCCTCTAGATGCACTTTGAGGATATAAGAATAGAGGAGTGTGTATCCAATGCATAAATCTTGAATCAAGTGTTGTGACATATAAATCCTGCACTGCACGACGTGGTGAACACCATCATTCCTCTTCTCTCCCAGCGAGCTTCCTGTCTTTGATAGGAAGCTGATACTGCTCCTCCCAGCACACCTGCCCCTTATTACCCCATTAGTCTCACAGCCAGACTCCTAGTTCGTACTTTTGTATGCCCGCTTTAAGTGTAAAAACAAGCAAGTTAATAGCTTTGTTTTTGGGATATCCGTTATTATCCATTATCAAGATAATAGTTTAAACAATCCCCCTGATTAGCCACATTTATGTGGAAGAGAAACCAGAGCGAAAGCTGCGGGCGTGTGAGAGTGTTTTATGTTTCTTTGGTGCCTTAGATCAGTCATCCACCGGCGGCTCTGAGGGAATTGATCTCTTCATATCCAAAGAATTTCATAGTTTCATCTAATTCAGTTTCAGCTTGTGTCATTAAGAACACTGTAATGTAATAACCTTAAGAGTGCATGGATACTAGAGTCCCTATACTGGTTTTAATCCCCTTAGATGGAACAGAATAAACTTCTTAATGTTACAGATCGTCACTGCACTGGAAAAAATGCCACTCCAAAAATGAAGTTAAAAAAAACAACAAATAAAAGACTTTTTTGCTTGAAATAAGCAAAAAAATCTGCCAATGGAACTAGTGAAAATCGGCTTGTCAAGATTTCTTGAAATAAGATGTGATATTTAGGACTTTTGAGATAAAAGTGATCTTGAAATTAGCTCAAAAACCTCTTCAAATGTAAAAAAAAAAAGCTTGTTTCATATGATATGTGACTCAAAACAATTTGTTTTCAAGAGTTTTTCATTTAACAAGATATTCCAGATGTATTGTCTTCAAACAAGTCCCTATATCTGGCTGAAATAGTACTTGTTAGGCAGCTGTGTCTTATATTAAGTGTAATGAGATATTTTGACTAGAAATGAGACAAATATACTTGGGAAGACTTTGATTTATTCCAGTTTGATGGTGCAGCTTTGCTGTTATGCAACTTAAGGGCTCGTTTTTGTGTTGCAAACAGCTCATTTCTGTACATCAGCTAAACATGTTTATATGCTAATTACTGCCGGTCTGTTTACAATCAGTCCGCCCACGTTTGTTACAGCGATGTTGCTGTGTGCTCAGATTCTGGCACGACTACACTGAGCACAGTGTGCGCTGAAAAGAGAATCCATGTTGCATAAAAGCACAATCATACATTATCTCCTCTGCTCTCCTCCCTCACATCTCAGCTCCCTGGATGTTCGGTCTCACTTACGAGCCGTTCCAGGAAGTGTCGGAATAATTATCAGTCTCTCCTCTGACCATTTCAGAAAGCTTGCAGTTAGTGGGGTGTGAAGAAGATACGTGATTGCCTGTTAAACCCTGACACCGCAGGCCGCAGTGCTCAGCATAGAGACACCACATGAGAGCCGCTCTCGTTTTAGAACCATAATCTTACACTTGTTTACAGCCGGGGTTGACGCATGGAGGTCGTTTGGCAGGTCAACGTGAAGAAATATACAGTGAAAACAATGAGGTTAACTTTGTTTTTCTGCCTTTTTGTCACTCTTCCAGATGGTTTAAGTCACCGCTTCAGCTGGAACCGAAGGCCCAGCAATTTGAAGTTTAAAGGGATAGTTCGCCTCTTTTGACATGAAGCTGTATGATATCCCATATTAGCAACATCATTTATGAACATTTTCTTACCCCCTGCTGCGTCCTGTGAGCCGAGTTCCAGCCTCGTTTTGGTGTTGATGAAGGTAGTCCGGCTAGTTGGCTGGGGTTTAAAAAATAAAGCGTTTTGCTTCTCAAAACAATATGCGTTCAAAAAAGTAATACATTTGCATCACAAAATCGTTCTCCAGGAAAAAGTCAGACCTCACAATCACTTGGCGCTATTTTCTCTCCCTTCGTATCACTGCCTGCTGTGTAGACCGAGCAGACCGGAGTGCAGACTGAGCAGTAAACATCGTAACAGGTGCGGCTGTCGGCAGGTGGCTGAACGCATTGATATGAAGGGAGGCAAAAATAGCGCCAAGCGATTGTGAGGTCTGACTTTTCCTGGAGAACGATTTTGTGATGCAAATGTATTACTCTTTTGAACGCATATTGTTTTGTTTTGTTTTAAATTTGCAAATTTTTATTGAGTTTTTGTTTTCCATACAGGTGAACAACCACAATTCCACATTTTTCACAATATCCTTCCCGTATTCAACAAACTGTTGTGCCCACATTCTGTATCTGTATTGAAGCATTATAACCTTTCTTTCCTTTATGTACTTCAACCTGCCCTAACACTTTCGATACCTGCCATTTACTGTTCGTTCTTCCAACCGGTCTCCTAATTTTCCTATCTTCTCATTTAAATTTACCTGCAAATTAACTATATACAATCTGTAGCTATGTAAGGGCTCCTCCTGTCCCCAGGGTTTTATTCAACAAAATCTGACCTCAACGGTGAAACAAAGTCCAACCAATTTTTCCAGTAATTCTTAAATTTACCAGATTCTAATCTGATGGAAAATGTCAACCTTTCCATCATATAAATATTGTGCATTACGTCAACCCAATCTTCCCTTTTGGGCTCCTCTGCCTTCATCCATTTCCTAGTTATGGCTTTTTTGCTAGCCACCGTCATGATCCCAAACATATATTTATCAGCTGATCTTGACAACCTTTCCGTCCCTCTTCCCATGTAAAGAGCATCAAATGTGAATCGCATGCTCGTCCCCAAAACTATATCCATACCGTTCTTTACCTCCTGCCAGTATGTTCCAATATGTGAGCAGTCCCAAAACACATGGAAGTGACCAGCTCTTTCTTCTCCGCATCCCCTCCAACATCTTGTATCTTGGTATTTTTGAACGCATATTGTTTTGAGAAGCAAAACGCTTTATTTTTTAAGCCGCAGCCAACTAGCCGGACTACTTTCATCAACACCAAAACGAGGCTGGAACTCGGCTCACAGGACGCAGCGGGAGGTAAGTCAATGTTCATAAATGATGTTGCTAATATGGGATGTCATACAGCTTCATGTCAAAAGAGGCGAACTATCCCTTTAAATCAGTCCATTCCAAGCTAATTTCCGTCCGTAGATTCACGACTTATTTTACAGCTAATAGCAGGCTACCGTGGCATATGAACTAGCTAGTTCACACCCTTAGATATGACCATCCTTACGATGTGCAGGTGGGAAATTCCACTCATATTAGCACTTCCACATCGGAGGAAATGTGATTCTCAAATGTTTCCTCGAACATCCACAAAGTCCTCATAAGGGCGACGTTGGGGGGGTGGATGATGCTATCATATGCAACACTTTAAACCAGAGGACACCAATTTGAAACTGGATATTGTTCTTTAATGGAGCACCAGACAGGCGTCCTGTGTACAGAGGCCGGGACTCTCCAGCCCTAAGTAGTCAAACTACTTCTGAATAAAGACTACTGGAGCCCACAAATAGAATAGAATAGTGTGTTTTAGCTTAACGTTATGCTTACTTTAACCACTGCCTGGTTAGGCTTAAGCAGTTAAATCCCATTGTAAGGGATAGAAATCAAAGCAATTTGGGGTTAAAGAACACAATTAGGATTAAAATACATCCTTTGTGTAAACCTAAAAGCATTGCTTCTCGTGCACTTGCTCTCATGAGCATTACAGGTCGCATATCCATCAAAGTAATCCTGCACTTTTGGAAGACTAGACTTTGGAATTCATGTAACCAACCACCGCTGATTATTATATTTGGCTAGCATATTAGCATCCAGGCTCACAGCTAGCAGTTGCTGTGTCATCGGATGTAAGGAGAGCTTGAAATGACTCGGGCTTGATGGGCTGCGGCTGGGCCAAAATATTATGGTTCTCATGCCTTGTGGGAGAGCTTCTCTATTTCAAACCTCATCTCTCAGCGCCATTAGCCGACAAAAGATACCAGATGTGAGAAAGAGGTACATTTCTCGGGTGGCACAGCATACACTGGAAAAAATGCCCCTCCAAAAATAAGTAAAAAAACAGCAAATAAAAGACGTTTTTGCTTGAAATAAGCAAAAAAAATATCTGCCAATGGAACTAGTGAAAATCGGCTTGTCTAAATTTCTTGAAATAAGATGTGATATTTGGGACTTTTGAGTTAAAAGTGATCTTGAAATTAGCTTAAAAACGTCTTCACATGAAAAAAAAGCTTGTTTCAAGTGAAATATGACTCAAAACAAGATGTTTCCAAGACTTTTTCACTTAACAAGATATTCCAGATGTATTGTATTAAAACAAGACCCTATATCTTGGCAATTGTGTCTTATAACAAGTGTAATGAGATACTCAATGAGACAAATATACTTGGTAAGATTTAGATTTTTTCCAGTGTAGCATCGTATGATGTTTTATTTCAGACTGAACACGGACATGTCCAGGAGGTGAGAACACTCCCTAAAAAGGCCTGATAATTCAGATTTACATGAAAGCACCAGCAGGATTTAATAGCCATCTCTTGTGTCGGCCATTACTCATGCTGCACTGACCATGATGGGTCCTGAGGGTGATGATGAAATTTGTGACATTGTGAAGGGTCACAGCGGGTAATCATTACGGCGAGTCAAATTACACTGCATTAAGGGCTGCAATGAATTAGACCCAAAAAAGACGAGAACCTTTTACCATTTGTGACAGACGGATTGAAAATCCACGAAATCCCCTTTTTAAAACAGAGATTTACATAACCACCCAGAGAAGAGGTTACATAAAACGAATCCCTGTATAATTAATTAGTGAGAATTCCTCTGCTTCTTCTGTCCACCTCGGTGTTATCTAACTGCTTTGGGTTCGCCTGCATGAAACCGCAGCAGCAGAAGTGACAGATGGAAAGGAGAGAGCTGATAACATATCAGAAATGAACAGCCAACCGAGTCAAAAGGACAAATCAGCATGTTTGAACAAGCTGGTGTTTGACAGGTGGATTTGTACTCTGTCAGCTTCAGAGTGGTGGAGGTGGATGGTGGGAACTGTACGTGCATTACATGTGTTTTCTTTCAGCCAAGACTAAGACGTTATCTTTTGGAAGTTATGGCATAACTTCAGTTTTACTCCAGCTTTCCAGAAATGAGTTATGAGCCGGTCCACATGGCCTGGAAAACTACTTAAAGGTTAAAGTAGCTACGCTAAACCACACAAAGTTCCTTCATCGGTAAAAGCTGCCTCTGTGGAGGCTAACTGGGTGTATTTTCATCCTCTTTTTTCAAACTGTTGTGATCAAAATCCACAAAAAGAACACTTGACTGCAGGTATTTTAGCATCAATGTTCTGTCATTTCTGCCCAGCATCCTGTGAAAGAACAGCTTTGTCACATACTTCTGGCTAATAAGGAAACAAGAACACAACTACTCCCTTTGTTTCATGCACTGGAAAAAAATGCCCCTCCAAAAATAAGTAAAAAAACAACAAATAAAAGACGCTTTTGCTTGAAATAAGCTAAAAAATATGCCAATGGAACTAATGAAAATCAGCTTGTCAAGATTTCTTGAAATAAGATGTGATATTTGGGACTTTTGAGATAAAAGTTATCTTGAAATTAGCTTAAAAACCTCTTCAAATGTCAAAAAAAGCTTGTTTCATATGATATGTAACTCAAAACAATTTGTTTTCAAGACCTTTTCATTTAACAAAATATTCCAGATGTATTGTCTTCCAACAAGTCCCTATATCTGGCTGAAATAATACTTGTTAGGCAGTTATGTCTTATATTAAGTGTAATGAGATACTCAATGAGACAAATATACTTGGTACGACTTGGATTTTTTCCAGTGTTATTCTACATCAATGTAAAAATATTTTCTGCCAATAAATTCTATCCAAAAACGACTCATAACTGTTACTGCATAGAGGTGAGAAGGCTTATCTGGGACTCTTTATGGTGAATTAGAGCAAAGATGGAGAGAGAGTCCGTTATAAACGGCAGAGATGTAGAGGTGAAATCAGGGCCGGGACATCTGTGAGGTCAGTGTGGGACACTGCATCACTGTGTGCGACAACATTCAACACATTCTGCTTCTAACTTTCTCTGAGGGAGCTCATTGTGCATGTAAGTACAGCAGATTTCACCTCACAGACACCATCTTTGGGTCACTGGAAAGCTGATTTCATCAGACGAGGCTGTGGTTGTAAAATCAGGATTTTATTAGAGCAGAGCGACAGTCTGGGGAAGTTTGTTAGTCTAAATAGGTTGATTTTCAGTCCCAGTTTCTCAAGAGCTCAGAAATCTGACTGAGTAAACAGAAAAATATGTGAAAGAAAGCAGCTTTATTGGGATTTACGCTCTATTAATTGTAGATGTACGGAGCATCTAGGTCCATTTTAGGAGGGATTCGTCCAATTTTAGTGAGACTAACATGATTTTATGTACTTCAAAGTCCAGTTTTGGTGAAAACTATACAGAAATTTGCAATATATTTTAAATTGTTGTGTATATACACTCATTCCCCCCTTATTCTTCCATTCAGCCAGTAAACTGCTGAGGCAGCATTATGCACAGGTATTACTACAGTGTTTTCATGTTTGGGGCAATCAGTAGAATCCTCCATCCTGGGAAATCGTTCAAAAATGGAAGTTTAACAGGTGAAAACTGTCTAATTATTTACTCAAAGGTTGGGTGGGCAGGATGTAGTGACATCGAGCAGCACCACCCGACTCCCACTCCAAAAATGCTAATGTTCCAGACCCCACGCTGTGCAGACAAAAGAGTTATAAATGGGCCCTCTGGCCCACTTGCATCTGCAGAAGAAGAGCTGTTATGGCTGCAGGCAAGTCGTGCAGGGGGTGAGGTGGGACTAATCTGCATATTCACAGATCCCCAAATGTTAATGAGGCAAATTTCTGTGCAATTTTAAGGCATAACGGAATGATTTTCTTGGTTAAAAACCCTTTTTTGAATGAACATGAGCAGAGATGGTTTTTAAAGGGTTTTGTCAGTGTTCGTAGGAGGACTTTAAATTAATTAGATAAGGTCTTATGTGATTTAATAAGGCATTTTTGGGTAAAATTAAAGTTTTATTGTGTTAAAAATGTAGAATTTTGATGTCCAAAAATCCAAACCTCTTTTCGTTCATTCAGAAAGTACTGAGAGAAAGTACTCAGAGACACGATGTCTCCTCATCTCCAAACCGTAGTGAAACCACACTCCTATGAGGCTGACCGCACTCATGCTACCTAACCTTCAGCAGAGGGAAGGCACACTGATTTGATTAGGCCCACTCCAGTCTTTAAAGTCTCCTGGAAATGTCAGCAAAATCATCAAAGCAGCCGTCTGCTTTATAAAGCTTAGATCAAAGGCATTCTCAACATACTGCGCCTTCTACATTATTGGCTCACGGGCAAACCGTCTACATCTGCACAACATTATTGGTTTTATGGGAGTGTTATAAGTGGAGACAGACCAAAACAGGAGAGACAAGTGACATTTCCCCCTCTTAGCTACACCCTCAGCCCACCAACTCTCTGCCTCTTTGGTAAATATGTCACATGTGCTCTGCGTGATATCATCCCCGTTTTAAGAGGAATTCCTCTTTGTTTGTGTAGGCTGCTGTGCTGTGCCTCCCCCATATTGCACGTTTCTTTTCATACCCGTGTCGGTCCGCTGGGTTGTTTTGGCCAAAACATTAATAAGGATGATAGCAGACATTTGATTTGGTGGGAAAAGATAACTTTTTGGAAATTTTTTGCAAATGAGGAGTTGCATTACCTCGAAGCCTTTACAATATTACTGATAATATGATGAGCGATAATATGAAACTTCCACTTAGAAAACGAAAAGCCTCACAATTTTATAAAATGGCTGTTTTTTCTCTCACAACTGACTATGACCAGTTAAAGATGATATGGCAGAGAGACATTGGTGGAGAGATTGATTGTGAATAGATGGGCAGCAATTGTGGCTGATTGTGGTAAATATGTGAGAGAGGCAAGGGGTAAACTTATACAATATAATGTATTATATAAGTACTTTTACACACCATCCAGACTGTACAGGATGAAACTATCGGGTGATGACTTGTGTTGGAAATGTAAGGAGGAAATTGGTGCCGTCGTTCATTGTATGTGGGAACAAGGGGGGGACATGTTTTAATTACCCAATATAACCAAATGTAATTTTTCTGTAATCTCGGTGGGTACAACAACAGCTTGTCGAGTCATCTTAAGACATTGGAAGGCATCAGAAATTCCACGTGTGAAAGAATGACTGAGGCTACCGCTACACGAAAACGAAACGAGGGTTTTTTTGAAAACGGGTACGAAAATGATTGCGACCACACAGGAAAGCTTCTGTGTCCACATGGAAACGCGACGCTTGCTGAAAACGATGCAGTACACACGAAACACCTCTAGGTGCGCTGTAAGCCACCCCCACCGGTTACACCAGAACAATAGAAGAAGCAATGCGCATGCGTGTACGCCCCTACTTCTAACAGCGCGAAGCTCACGTTGTTCCTTCAACAACGCCGCTGTAGTTAGCAGTGTCTGCAGCAGTGCTGCTATCAATGTTGTGGGGTCCATGATGATCGCTGTCTGTCCTTGTTGTGTTGTCTTCTTCTTCCGGATTTTGAATGGAAGCCGCTTTTTGTTCTGGTCACTGACGTATGTGTATACGTCACTGGCATTGGCCATGTGGCTGTGCAGATGTAAACGAATCCGTTTTGGCTGTAACAATTGAAACGAAACGACTCAGATCTTCCCACTCTGGAACCCGTTTTCCAAAACTATCATTTTGGGGTAGTGGGAACGCCGGCTCCGTGTGGCCGCGACAGCCAAACGATAAGAAAAAGTATCGGTTACAGTGAAAAACGTTTTCGTGTAGCCGTAGCCTGAAACTGCATCCTATGAATGTATGCTTAGTAGATTGAGTGGTGATAGGGAGGAGGGGGTGACCCCCTGGGGCAGGTTTTGGAACTATATAAAGGTAAATAATGACCCCCACTAGGACTCTGGTTTTCTTGTTTTGTTGTGCTTTCCCCAAGTGGGATCCTGTAATACTGTATGCCTCAGCAGTCAGATATCATTATGTACTCACCTTGTCTTTATATCAGCTCCCTATATTTCAGACAAATATGTGCAAAGTCGGTTATCAATTCTTACTCATATACTACTTGCAGAGATGGGGACTCAAGTCGACTCGAGTCACTGTTTTGGTGACTTGTAACTTGACTTGACAAAAAATAAAAGACTTGAGACTTGACTCGGACTTGGAAGTTAAAGACTTGGCACTTGACTTGAATGTTATTCAGACAGCCAGACGATAACTTCGAACTTTGTTCGTCATTTGAAGATCCATTCTGACCAGGAAGTGCTTGTCAAATAAGCTAATATTATCCTGTTAGCCTAGTTGGTAGTTAGCTAACGTTAGCTTGATATGATACGGGGTGGGGGTGGGGGACAGTTACTTATATCTTGTCTTTTCACTTTATTAAGATCAGATTCTGCAGGTAAAATTGCAATAATAAGGTGCCTTGACTTTGACTTGACTTGACTTGCCCAAGAAAAAATCCCTTGGGACTTACTTGAGACTTGAAAGCTAAGACTTAAGACTTGCAAATGTGTGACTTGGTCCCATCTCTGACTATTCCTGTATAAAGAAACATGTTTAAATTGCCATGCACCAAGCCTAAGAAAAGTTCAATAAAAACTTGAATAAAAAAAAAAAAAACGATGGTAGAAGGATAAGTAGATACACAAACCTTGTGGAATCTATGGATCGGGGCCCGTTTTTCAACCTTGTTTTCCAAGGAACCGTGAATACTGAGGCCTGTCGGGATGCTCTGGAATTGCAGATTATGTCACCAGCGGTGCCGGGCAACAAATGGGTCACAGAGCAAAATCATGACCTGAAGCATTTTAGCAAAACAACCAAAGAATGGCTGAGGAAAAAGAGGATTCACATCCTCCGTTGGCCCAGTGAGAGCAGACCTGAGTATGGCCTGCAGCTGAAAAAGATAGTTAAAGCCAAATGCTTCTGCAGCGTTGCTCAACCGGCCGACTTCTGTGAACAGGCGCAGTTAAAAAGCACCCATAGCAGATCTAAGTGGAAAGTAGGAAGGTACAGGGGCCGTTTGATTGACATAAGAATGAGCGCAACGGGCTTTTACATGTGTGACAGCTGAGTTTTTGTGATATCTAATGGGTCTATTATGTGGAATGTTATTTATGACGGGATCACAAAGATCAAGCAGAGACCACGACTGGAAAAGCAAATCATAGCTCATTTAAAATGGGCTGTTTTCCCTTTTTAATGTGTCGCCATGTGTTGCCATTCAGAACTCTCAGAGCTCCACACTGGGACGCTCCTTGAAAGACCTAATTAATCCAGATTTCACCATGTGTCTCCGGCTGATTCAACGAGACTCTGCTGCTAAAACTGTTTCCACTTTTTGGATTTTGAGTCCACGGCCAAAAAAAATCCAACTTAAGGAGCATTTTATTTGATGTTTCTTAGTGTAAACTCGACTTCCGAGTGAGAATGGAACACATTATGTGTGCATAAACTACTTTGAATGAGACGATAGTCAAATTGATCATTTATGTTTTTTTCAGCAAAGTAAATCCACTTTTCCACGAGTTTTCTCGTGTCTCTCAGCTAAATAATGTGGACTGTGTGCATGGTTGGATTGGTAGATACATCCCTAATGCCAAAAAAGTAACTTCCCAGGTGTTTTTGTAGTTTTTTTGGTCGTTTTCTGTGAATTCAAATGTTTCTTTACTGACTTCTTTTTGTCATTTTATGTCTTAAGATTTTTATTCTTTCTTTGTGTATTTGTGATTATTTTACTCTTCTGATCACAATGAGTTCATCTGCGTGCATTCTGTCTGTATTTTCTCTATTTTCATGCACATGAGTCATGAGTCTCAATTTTCTGGAGGGATTTAAATTGTAGATAGATGGGTAGATGCATATAAAAGCTCCTAACCAAGAGGATAATCCGATAAATGATCACAAAAAAACATTCTTGAAATGATTAAAACATTTTAACAGCCCATAAATGCACCATCGAAATGCTCCCTGCAACTTACATGAAGCTAGGAGCAACACTTCAGTACAGCTATTACAGCTTATTAGCAACTAAGATGAACATTTACTATCATAAAGCCCAACACACGTGCACACACACGTGCACACACACGTGCACACACACGTGCACAAACCATTACTCTTTCTTATGCACTGGTACTGCTAATGTTCTGTAGTCTAACTTTCACCATTTTATGTCATTCTTTGACATCCACACCACTCTACTCTCACAGTGTGACTGTAAATGAGACAAAGGTGTGTGTGTGTGTGTGTGTGTGTTTTCTTGCACTTGTTGTTGAGTGAGGACCAAAACAAGTTTTGAACCAACAGAGTGAGGTCATTTTTACATAGTGAGGACATTTTGGCCGGTCCTCACTTTATTTCCCTCTGGATGACCTCCTTAGGTTATATAGATGCTACATGAACACAATGAAATGATGATAGACTTTATCACAATTGTTCCAGACAAAGTTTATTTCAATTAATTTTACCAGTAAAAAATTAGTCCACTAAAAAAAAAAAAAAACACTATATGTCCGGTCCTCACTCTGGAAGTTAAAATCTTTTTCTGAATCTTTTGTGCTTCTCAAAATCTGAAGCAGTGTATTGGATCACTATGCCACCGAGTGTCTGGAATGACACTTTGTTTGTTTCTAAGTGAACTGGAAATACTGGTCCTCACTTTGTGAGTGTTTATCCGGTCCTTACTCAGTACTGACTGTGAGAATGTGTGTGTGTGTGTGTGTGTGTGTGATTTAAAGACTGAACCACCTCTCATATTAATCTCACCTGGCACATTCTCATTAAAACAATGTGATGCTCTGCACCCCTGTGTTTTCATGTGTAACCCTGGTTCTACTTCTTATGTTACATGCCCACCTCCACCTCCACCCCACCTGCTCAGCCTCACCCCACCCACCCCACTCGCAGCAGGCTGCACAGACCTCAGGGCACTTCAGCAGATCAAAGACATGTTGGCCTGAACCCCTGCCTCCTCAAACCTTAGAATCTCCCAAACACCATCCTGGTGCCTCAGAGTAACCCCACAACGCTCTGCTTTCAACTCCACCCCAGAGGGGCTCACCTTCGATCAAACTCTACGCTGCTGTAAGAAGGGCCGTCATCTCTCTCTGGGATGTCCAGACATCCTCATGCTCTCAGGTCTTTGGAGACTTTCCTCCTCCTCCTGAGTGCCCATCCCATTGATGTGGGCAGCCTGACGGGTTTGGCACAGTCAGAATGCACGCGTGGGGATTTGAATTATTAATTTCAGAAGAATATGCTTTTGAAGTTGGGGGTTTGGCTCCGCTCACATGATGCTCCGGAAACAAACGGACCTCCGACGTCATCTTCTGAAAAACACCCCCCATAACCACGCCTGATGCCGACGCCTGCGGAATCTGGAGAGGCGGTGGGAGCTGAGCTATAAACACCACCTGCCTAGATGATTGAAATAGTTGCAGGCTTGTATGATTAGACAATGTGTGGAACATGTGGGCATTAAATGACTTCTGTGCTCAGGAAGATCTTTCTGCAGCCTTTAAGACTTCAGTTTGTACTCTCATGATTTGTACAGAACTGCAGCCAAAGCTACATATGAGAGAAAACCGTGGTCACATACATTAAGCTCATTAAGCTACAACAAGCTCACTTAACAATTTAACAGTAACGTGACGATGGAAAACTCTCCGTACTTTCCTCCAGTGCTGCTGCTTATACTGTACGTTTGTGACAGTCTCACATCTCTTTTTTTACATTCCAATGTGCAGGCGAAATGATAGAAAAGTAAATATATCTATAAATACAATCAATCTAAAAATCGAATTAAAAAACTGTTTGATGGAACAAAATTAAGTGACGAAATCAAAAAAAATTGGAAGGATTCAATAGATCAGAAATAAATACAGGAATAACAAATTAACTAAGAAGGAAATTAAATATTGTCCACTTAAAATAATAGATATGATTGAAAACTGAGCGAAAGCTAAATCTTTTTTGTAAAATTGTCAAATTTGTATTTATTTCAGATTATGGCACTTTCAGTCCTCCGTACAAAGTGAGGCGTTACTATTGTTAAACATGTCTTGCTAAAATAAGAAAGGAGCTGTTTTCACTCTTTTCACCCTCAGTGAAAACTGTTTTATACACCCAGGATTGATGTTCCCATCAAAGCTGACTGGGGCCGGAGCCAATAAATACCTGTGAGTCCTGCAGAGTAGGGATGCACCGATCTGCTTTTTTCACCTCCGATACCGATATCTGAGGTTTAGTATCGGCCGATAACAATACAGGGAAAAACAGCGCAGAATTATGGTAACAAACGGTAAGTTTCACTGTGTGGAAAAGACTGGGATCATTCTTTTGTACAAGGAAACATCAGACTTGATTTAAACATTTCTTTCCTATTTTTTTTTAAAAACAAATAAACAGAAATAAATGTACTGAATTACTTATTTATTTAATAGTTATGCACCAGTAAAAGAGTGGAACTGGTTCAGTCAGTGCAATTAGGGATTCAAAATCCAATGTAAAACAAAATATTAAATAATAAAAGAGCTGAAATTGAGAAAAAAAACAATAGCTTCTCTAGCTTGGTTGGTAGACTTTCAAAATAAATAGCAGTCAGCTCTTTAGTGCAAATGGGAATTAAATATCCATTACAAAAGTATCTGAACAAAACAAAAGCTTCTCTCGCTTGGTAAAAAGAAACAAAAACAAAATCAGAGAT